>NW_027194119.1:0-35257 GCF_032444005.1 Ranitomeya imitator
CCAATGCATAAAATGCATGGAGAAGTCATTTCGAATGACTGGTCCTCAGTGTTGTGAGAACGATGACTGGTTAAAATTTTTGGTGGTTTCTTGTTCAGTCCATAGGCCTACATCATGTGGCAAACCGGTGAGCATGTGGCTCTATTAGTATAGGAGATACCTGAAAACATATCACACTTTTCATCATAGTGCTTTTACCAATGCATAAAATGCATGGAGAAGTCATTTCGAATGACTGGTCCTCAGTGTTGTGAGAACGATGACTGGTTAAAATTTTTGGTGGTTTCTTGTTCAGTCCATAGGCCTACATCATGTGGCAAACCGGTGAGCATGTGGCTCTATTAGTATAGGAGATACCTGAAAACATATCACACTTTTCATCATAGTGCTTTTACCAATGCATAAAATGCATGGAGAAGTCATTTCGAATGACTGGTCCTCAGTGTTGTGAGAACGATGACTGGTTAAAATTTTTGGTGGTTTCTTGTTCAGTCCATAGGCCTACATCATGTGGCAAACCGGTGAGCATGTGGCTCTATTAGTATAGGAGATACCTGAAAACATATCACACTTTTCATCATAGTGCTTTTACCAATGCATAAAATGCATGGAGAAGTCATTTCGAATGACTGGTCCTCAGTGTTGTGAGAACGATGACTGGTTAAAATTTTTGGTGGTTTCTTGTTCAGTCCATAGGCCTACATCATGTGGCAAACCGGTGAGCATGTGGCTCTATTAGTATAGGAGATACCTGAAAACATATCACACTTTTCATCATAGTGCTTTTACCAATGCATAAAATGCATGGAGAAGTCATTTCGAATGACTGGTCCTCAGTGTTGTGAGAACGATGACTGGTTAAAATTTTTGGTGGTTTCTTGTTCAGTCCATAGGCCTACATCATGTGGCAAACCGGTGAGCATGTGGCTCTATTAGTATAGGAGATACCTGAAAACATATCACACTTTTCATCATAGTGCTTTTACCAATGCATAAAATGCATGGAGAAGTCATTTCGAATGACTGGTCCTCAGTGTTGTGAGAACGATGACTGGTTAAAATTTTTGGTGGTTTCTTGTTCAGTCCATAGGCCTACATCATGTGGCAAACCGGTGAGCATGTGGCTCTATTAGTATAGGAGATACCTGAAAACATATCACACTTTTCATCATAGTGCTTTTACCAATGCATAAAATGCATGGAGAAGTCATTTCGAATGACTGGTCCTCAGTGTTGTGAGAACGATGACTGGTTAAAATTTTTGGTGGTTTCTTGTTCAGTCCATAGGCCTACATCATGTGGCAAACCGGTGAGCATGTGGCTCTATTAGTATAGGAGATACCTGAAAACATATCACACTTTTCATCATAGTGCTTTTACCAATGCATAAAATGCATGGAGAAGTCATTTCGAATGACTGGTCCTCAGTGTTGTGAGAACGATGACTGGTTAAAATTTTTGGTGGTTTCTTGTTCAGTCCATAGGCCTACATCATGTGGCAAACCGGTGAGCATGTGGCTCTATTAGTATAGGAGATACCTGAAAACATATCACACTTTTCATCATAGTGCTTTTACCAATGCATAAAATGCATGGAGAAGTCATTTCGAATGACTGGTCCTCAGTGTTGTGAGAACGATGACTGGTTAAAATTTTTGGTGGTTTCTTGTTCAGTCCATAGGCCTACATCATGTGGCAAACCGGTGAGCATGTGGCTCTATTAGTATAGGAGATACCTGAAAACATATCACACTTTTCATCATAGTGCTTTTACCAATGCATAAAATGCATGGAGAAGTCATTTCGAATGACTGGTCCTCAGTGTTGTGAGAACGATGACTGGTTAAAATTTTTGGTGGTTTCTTGTTCAGTCCATAGGCCTACATCATGTGGCAAACCGGTGAGCATGTGGCTCTATTAGTATAGGAGATACCTGAAAACATATCACACTTTTCATCATAGTGCTTTTACCAATGCATAAAATGCATGGAGAAGTCATTTCGAATGACTGGTCCTCAGTGTTGTGAGAACGATGACTGGTTAAAATTTTTGGTGGTTTCTTGTTCAGTCCATAGGCCTACATCATGTGGCAAACCGGTGAGCATGTGGCTCTATTAGTATAGGAGATACCTGAAAACATATCACACTTTTCATCATAGTGCTTTTACCAATGCATAAAATGCATGGAGAAGTCATTTCGAATGACTGGTCCTCAGTGTTGTGAGAACGATGACTGGTTAAAATTTTTGGTGGTTTCTTGTTCAGTCCATAGGCCTACATCATGTGGCAAACCGGTGAGCATGTGGCTCTATTAGTATAGGAGATACCTGAAAACATATCACACTTTTCATCATAGTGCTTTTACCAATGCATAAAATGCATGGAGAAGTCATTTCGAATGACTGGTCCTCAGTGTTGTGAGAACGATGACTGGTTAAAATTTTTGGTGGTTTCTTGTTCAGTCCATAGGCCTACATCATGTGGCAAACCGGTGAGCATGTGGCTCTATTAGTATAGGAGATACCTGAAAACATATCACACTTTTCATCATAGTGCTTTTACCAATGCATAAAATGCATGGAGAAGTCATTTCGAATGACTGGTCCTCAGTGTTGTGAGAACGATGACTGGTTAAAATTTTTGGTGGTTTCTTGTTCAGTCCATAGGCCTACATCATGTGGCAAACCGGTGAGCATGTGGCTCTATTAGTATAGGAGATACCTGAAAACATATCACACTTTTCATCATAGTGCTTTTACCAATGCATAAAATGCATGGAGAAGTCATTTCGAATGACTGGTCCTCAGTGTTGTGAGAACGATGACTGGTTAAAATTTTTGGTGGTTTCTTGTTCAGTCCATAGGCCTACATCATGTGGCAAACCGGTGAGCATGTGGCTCTATTAGTATAGGAGATACCTGAAAACATATCACACTTTTCATCATAGTGCTTTTACCAATGCATAAAATGCATGGAGAAGTCATTTCGAATGACTGGTCCTCAGTGTTGTGAGAACGATGACTGGTTAAAATTTTTGGTGGTTTCTTGTTCAGTCCATAGGCCTACATCATGTGGCAAACCGGTGAGCATGTGGCTCTATTAGTATAGGAGATACCTGAAAACATATCACACTTTTCATCATAGTGCTTTTACCAATGCATAAAATGCATGGAGAAGTCATTTCGAATGACTGGTCCTCAGTGTTGTGAGAACGATGACTGGTTAAAATTTTTGGTGGTTTCTTGTTCAGTCCATAGGCCTACATCATGTGGCAAACCGGTGAGCATGTGGCTCTATTAGTATAGGAGATACCTGAAAACATATCACACTTTTCATCATAGTGCTTTTACCAATGCATAAAATGCATGGAGAAGTCATTTCGAATGACTGGTCCTCAGTGTTGTGAGAACGATGACTGGTTAAAATTTTTGGTGGTTTCTTGTTCAGTCCATAGGCCTACATCATGTGGCAAACCGGTGAGCATGTGGCTCTATTAGTATAGGAGATACCTGAAAACATATCACACTTTTCATCATAGTGCTTTTACCAATGCATAAAATGCATGGAGAAGTCATTTCGAATGACTGGTCCTCAGTGTTGTGAGAACGATGACTGGTTAAAATTTTTGGTGGTTTCTTGTTCAGTCCATAGGCCTACATCATGTGGCAAACCGGTGAGCATGTGGCTCTATTAGTATAGGAGATACCTGAAAACATATCACACTTTTCATCATAGTGCTTTTACCAATGCATAAAATGCATGGAGAAGTCATTTCGAATGACTGGTCCTCAGTGTTGTGAGAACGATGACTGGTTAAAATTTTTGGTGGTTTCTTGTTCAGTCCATAGGCCTACATCATGTGGCAAACCGGTGAGCATGTGGCTCTATTAGTATAGGAGATACCTGAAAACATATCACACTTTTCATCATAGTGCTTTTACCAATGCATAAAATGCATGGAGAAGTCATTTCGAATGACTGGTCCTCAGTGTTGTGAGAACGATGACTGGTTAAAATTTTTGGTGGTTTCTTGTTCAGTCCATAGGCCTACATCATGTGGCAAACCGGTGAGCATGTGGCTCTATTAGTATAGGAGATACCTGAAAACATATCACACTTTTCATCATAGTGCTTTTACCAATGCATAAAATGCATGGAGAAGTCATTTCGAATGACTGGTCCTCAGTGTTGTGAGAACGATGACTGGTTAAAATTTTTGGTGGTTTCTTGTTCAGTCCATAGGCCTACATCATGTGGCAAACCGGTGAGCATGTGGCTCTATTAGTATAGGAGATACCTGAAAACATATCACACTTTTCATCATAGTGCTTTTACCAATGCATAAAATGCATGGAGAAGTCATTTCGAATGACTGGTCCTCAGTGTTGTGAGAACGATGACTGGTTAAAATTTTTGGTGGTTTCTTGTTCAGTCCATAGGCCTACATCATGTGGCAAACCGGTGAGCATGTGGCTCTATTAGTATAGGAGATACCTGAAAACATATCACACTTTTCATCATAGTGCTTTTACCAATGCATAAAATGCATGGAGAAGTCATTTCGAATGACTGGTCCTCAGTGTTGTGAGAACGATGACTGGTTAAAATTTTTGGTGGTTTCTTGTTCAGTCCATAGGCCTACATCATGTGGCAAACCGGTGAGCATGTGGCTCTATTAGTATAGGAGATACCTGAAAACATATCACACTTTTCATCATAGTGCTTTTACCAATGCATAAAATGCATGGAGAAGTCATTTCGAATGACTGGTCCTCAGTGTTGTGAGAACGATGACTGGTTAAAATTTTTGGTGGTTTCTTGTTCAGTCCATAGGCCTACATCATGTGGCAAACCGGTGAGCATGTGGCTCTATTAGTATAGGAGATACCTGAAAACATATCACACTTTTCATCATAGTGCTTTTACCAATGCATAAAATGCATGGAGAAGTCATTTCGAATGACTGGTCCTCAGTGTTGTGAGAACGATGACTGGTTAAAATTTTTGGTGGTTTCTTGTTCAGTCCATAGGCCTACATCATGTGGCAAACCGGTGAGCATGTGGCTCTATTAGTATAGGAGATACCTGAAAACATATCACACTTTTCATCATAGTGCTTTTACCAATGCATAAAATGCATGGAGAAGTCATTTCGAATGACTGGTCCTCAGTGTTGTGAGAACGATGACTGGTTAAAATTTTTGGTGGTTTCTTGTTCAGTCCATAGGCCTACATCATGTGGCAAACCGGTGAGCATGTGGCTCTATTAGTATAGGAGATACCTGAAAACATATCACACTTTTCATCATAGTGCTTTTACCAATGCATAAAATGCATGGAGAAGTCATTTCGAATGACTGGTCCTCAGTGTTGTGAGAACGATGACTGGTTAAAATTTTTGGTGGTTTCTTGTTCAGTCCATAGGCCTACATCATGTGGCAAACCGGTGAGCATGTGGCTCTATTAGTATAGGAGATACCTGAAAACATATCACACTTTTCATCATAGTGCTTTTACCAATGCATAAAATGCATGGAGAAGTCATTTCGAATGACTGGTCCTCAGTGTTGTGAGAACGATGACTGGTTAAAATTTTTGGTGGTTTCTTGTTCAGTCCATAGGCCTACATCATGTGGCAAACCGGTGAGCATGTGGCTCTATTAGTATAGGAGATACCTGAAAACATATCACACCTTTTCATCATAGTGCTTTTACCAATGCATAAAATGCATGGAGAAGTCATTTCGAATGACTGGTCCTCAGTGTTGTGAGAACGATGACTGGTTAAAATTTTTGGTGGTTTCTTGTTCAGTCCATAGGCCTACATCATGTGGCAAACCGGTGAGCATGTGGCTCTATTAGTATAGGAGATACCTGAAAACATATCACACTTTTCATCATAGTGCTTTTACCAATGCATAAAATGCATGGAGAAGTCATTTCGAATGACTGGTCCTCAGTGTTGTGAGAACGATGACTGGTTAAAATTTTTGGTGGTTTCTTGTTCAGTCCATAGGCCTACATCATGTGGCAAACCGGTGAGCATGTGGCTCTATTAGTATAGGAGATACCTGAAAACATATCACACTTTTCATCATAGTGCTTTTACCAATGCATAAAATGCATGGAGAAGTCATTTCGAATGACTGGTCCTCAGTGTTGTGAGAACGATGACTGGTTAAAATTTTTGGTGGTTTCTTGTTCAGTCCATAGGCCTACATCATGTGGCAAACCGGTGAGCATGTGGCTCTATTAGTATAGGAGATACCTGAAAACATATCACACTTTTCATCATAGTGCTTTTACCAATGCATAAAATGCATGGAGAAGTCATTTCGAATGACTGGTCCTCAGTGTTGTGAGAACGATGACTGGTTAAAATTTTTGGTGGTTTCTTGTTCAGTCCATAGGCCTACATCATGTGGCAAACCGGTGAGCATGTGGCTCTATTAGTATAGGAGATACCTGAAAACATATCACACTTTTCATCATAGTGCTTTTACCAATGCATAAAATGCATGGAGAAGTCATTTCGAATGACTGGTCCTCAGTGTTGTGAGAACGATGACTGGTTAAAATTTTTGGTGGTTTCTTGTTCAGTCCATAGGCCTACATCATGTGGCAAACCGGTGAGCATGTGGCTCTATTAGTATAGGAGATACCTGAAAACATATCACACTTTTCATCATAGTGCTTTTACCAATGCATAAAATGCATGGAGAAGTCATTTCGAATGACTGGTCCTCAGTGTTGTGAGAACGATGACTGGTTAAAATTTTTGGTGGTTTCTTGTTCAGTCCATAGGCCTACATCATGTGGCAAACCGGTGAGCATGTGGCTCTATTAGTATAGGAGATACCTGAAAACATATCACACTTTTCATCATAGTGCTTTTACCAATGCATAAAATGCATGGAGAAGTCATTTCGAATGACTGGTCCTCAGTGTTGTGAGAACGATGACTGGTTAAAATTTTTGGTGGTTTCTTGTTCAGTCCATAGGCCTACATCATGTGGCAAACCGGTGAGCATGTGGCTCTATTAGTATAGGAGATACCTGAAAACATATCACACTTTTCATCATAGTGCTTTTACCAATGCATAAAATGCATGGAGAAGTCATTTCGAATGACTGGTCCTCAGTGTTGTGAGAACGATGACTGGTTAAAATTTTTGGTGGTTTCTTGTTCAGTCCATAGGCCTACATCATGTGGCAAACCGGTGAGCATGTGGCTCTATTAGTATAGGAGATACCTGAAAACATATCACACTTTTCATCATAGTGCTTTTACCAATGCATAAAATGCATGGAGAAGTCATTTCGAATGACTGGTCCTCAGTGTTGTGAGAACGATGACTGGTTAAAATTTTTGGTGGTTTCTTGTTCAGTCCATAGGCCTACATCATGTGGCAAACCGGTGAGCATGTGGCTCTATTAGTATAGGAGATACCTGAAAACATATCACACTTTTCATCATAGTGCTTTTACCAATGCATAAAATGCATGGAGAAGTCATTTCGAATGACTGGTCCTCAGTGTTGTGAGAACGATGACTGGTTAAAATTTTTGGTGGTTTCTTGTTCAGTCCATAGGCCTACATCATGTGGCAAACCGGTGAGCATGTGGCTCTATTAGTATAGGAGATACCTGAAAACATATCACACTTTTCATCATAGTGCTTTTACCAATGCATAAAATGCATGGAGAAGTCATTTCGAATGACTGGTCCTCAGTGTTGTGAGAACGATGACTGGTTAAAATTTTTGGTGGTTTCTTGTTCAGTCCATAGGCCTACATCATGTGGCAAACCGGTGAGCATGTGGCTCTATTAGTATAGGAGATACCTGAAAACATATCACACTTTTCATCATAGTGCTTTTACCAATGCATAAAATGCATGGAGAAGTCATTTCGAATGACTGGTCCTCAGTGTTGTGAGAACGATGACTGGTTAAAATTTTTGGTGGTTTCTTGTTCAGTCCATAGGCCTACATCATGTGGCAAACCGGTGAGCATGTGGCTCTATTAGTATAGGAGATACCTGAAAACATATCACACTTTTCATCATAGTGCTTTTACCAATGCATAAAATGCATGGAGAAGTCATTTCGAATGACTGGTCCTCAGTGTTGTGAGAACGATGACTGGTTAAAATTTTTGGTGGTTTCTTGTTCAGTCCATAGGCCTACATCATGTGGCAAACCGGTGAGCATGTGGCTCTATTAGTATAGGAGATACCTGAAAACATATCACACTTTTCATCATAGTGCTTTTACCAATGCATAAAATGCATGGAGAAGTCATTTCGAATGACTGGTCCTCAGTGTTGTGAGAACGATGACTGGTTAAAATTTTTGGTGGTTTCTTGTTCAGTCCATAGGCCTACATCATGTGGCAAACCGGTGAGCATGTGGCTCTATTAGTATAGGAGATACCTGAAAACATATCACACTTTTCATCATAGTGCTTTTACCAATGCATAAAATGCATGAGAAGTCATTTCGAATGACTGGTCCTCAGTGTTGTGAGAACGATGACTGGTTAAAATTTTTGGTGGTTTCTTGTTCAGTCCATAGGCCTACATCATGTGGCAAACCGGTGAGCATGTGGCTCTATTAGTATAGGAGATACCTGAAAACATATCACACTTTTCATCATAGTGCTTTTACCAATGCATAAAATGCATGGAGAAGTCATTTCGAATGACTGGTCCTCAGTGTTGTGAGAACGATGACTGGTTAAAATTTTTGGTGGTTTCTTGTTCAGTCCATAGGCCTACATCATGTGGCAAACCGGTGAGCATGTGGCTCTATTAGTATAGGAGATACCTGAAAACATATCACACTTTTCATCATAGTGCTTTTACCAATGCATAAAATGCATGGAGAAGTCATTTCGAATGACTGGTCCTCAGTGTTGTGAGAACGATGACTGGTTAAAATTTTTGGTGGTTTCTTGTTCAGTCCATAGGCCTACATCATGTGGCAAACCGGTGAGCATGTGGCTCTATTAGTATAGGAGATACCTGAAAACATATCACACTTTTCATCATAGTGCTTTTACCAATGCATAAAATGCATGGAGAAGTCATTTCGAATGACTGGTCCTCAGTGTTGTGAGAACGATGACTGGTTAAAATTTTTGGTGGTTTCTTGTTCAGTCCATAGGCCTACATCATGTGGCAAACCGGTGAGCATGTGGCTCTATTAGTATAGGAGATACCTGAAAACATATCACACTTTTCATCATAGTGCTTTTACCAATGCATAAAATGCATGGAGAAGTCATTTCGAATGACTGGTCCTCAGTGTTGTGAGAACGATGACTGGTTAAAATTTTTGGTGGTTTCTTGTTCAGTCCATAGGCCTACATCATGTGGCAAACCGGTGAGCATGTGGCTCTATTAGTATAGGAGATACCTGAAAACATATCACCCTTTTCATCATAGTGCTTTTACCAATGCATAAAATGCATGGAGAAGTCATTTCGAATGACTGGTCCTCAGTGTTGTGAGAACGATGACTGGTTAAAATTTTTGGTGGTTTCTTGTTCAGTCCATAGGCCTACATCATGTGGCAAACCGGTGAGCATGTGGCTCTATTAGTATAGGAGATACCTGAAAACATATCACACTTTTCATCATAGTGCTTTTACCAATGCATAAAATGCATGGAGAAGTCATTTCGAATGACTGGTCCTCAGTGTTGTGAGAATGATGACTGGTTAAAATTTTTGGTGGTTTCTTGTTCAGTCCATAGGCCTACATCATGTGGCAAACCGGTGAGCATGTGGCTCTATTAGTATAGGAGATACCTGAAAACATATCACACTTTTCATCATAGTGCTTTTACCAATGCATAAAATGCATGGAGAAGTCATTTCGAATGACTGGTCCTCAGTGTTGTGAGAACGATGACTGGTTAAAATTTTTGGTGGTTTCTTGTTCAGTCCATAGGCCTACATCATGTGGCAAACCGGTGAGCATGTGGCTCTATTAGTATAGGAGATACCTGAAAACATATCACACTTTTCATCATAGTGCTTTTACCAATGCATAAAATGCATGGAGAAGTCATTTCGAATGACTGGTCCTCAGTGTTGTGAGAACGATGACTGGTTAAAATTTTTGGTGGTTTCTTGTTCAGTCCATAGGCCTACATCATGTGGCAAACCGGTGAGCATGTGGCTCTATTAGTATAGGAGATACCTGAAAACATATCACACTTTTCATCATAGTGCTTTTACCAATGCATAAAATGCATGGAGAAGTCATTTCGAATGACTGGTCCTCAGTTTTGTGAGAACGATGACTGGTTAAAATTTTTGGTGGTTTCTTGTTCAGTCCATAGGCCTACATCATGTGGCAAACCGGTGAGCATGTGGCTCTATTAGTATAGGAGATACCTGAAAACATATCACACTTTTCATCATAG
Organism: Ranitomeya imitator; assembly: GCF_032444005.1. Classification (NCBI taxonomy): domain Eukaryota; kingdom Metazoa; phylum Chordata; class Amphibia; order Anura; family Dendrobatidae; genus Ranitomeya; species Ranitomeya imitator. The sequence goes on from NW_027194119.1 coordinate 10,434, forward strand.
TGCTTTTACCAATGCATAAAATGCATGTAGAAGTCATTTTGAATGACTGGTCCTCAGTGTTGTAAGAACGATGACTGGTTAAAATTTTTGGTGGTTTCTTGTTCAGTCCATAGGCCTACATCATGTGGCAAACCGGTGAGCATGTGGCTCTATTAGTATAGGATTTGCCACATGATGTAGGCCTATGGACTGAACAAGAAACCACCAAAAATTTTAACCAGTCATCGTTCTCACAACACTGAGGACCAGTCATTCGAAATGACTTCTCCATGCATTTTATGCATTTGTTAAAAGCACTATGATGAAAAGTGTGATATGTTTTCAGGTTTCTCCTATACTAATAGAGCAACATGCTCACCGGTTTGCCACATGATGTAGGCCTATGGACTGAACAAGAAACCACCAAAAATTTTAACCAGTCATCGTTCTCACAACACTGAGGACCAGTCATTCGAAATGACTTCTCCATGCATTTTATGCATTGGTAAAAGCACTATGATGAAAAGTGTGATATGTTTTCAGGTATCTCCTATACTAATAGAGCCACATGCTCACCGGTTTGCCACATGATGTAGGCCTATGGACTGAACAAGAAACCACCAAAAATTTTAACCAGTCATCGTTCTCACAACACTGAGGACCAGTCATTCGAAATGACTTCTCCATGCATTTTATGCATTGGTAAAAGCACTATGATGAAAAGTGTGTTGTTTTCAGGTATCTCCTATACTAATAGAGCCACATGGTCACCGGTTTGCCACATGATGTAGGCCTATGGACTGAACAAGAAACCACCAAAAATTTTAACCAGTCATCGTTCTCACAACACTGAGGACCAGTCATTCGAAATGACTTCTCCATGCATTTTATGCATTGGTAAAAGCACTATGATGAAAAGTGTGATATGTTTTCAGGTATCTCCTATACTAATAGAGCCACATGCTCACCGGTTTGCCACATGATGTAGGCCTATGGACTGAACAAGAAACCACCAAAAATTTTAACCAGTCATCGTTCTCACAACACTGAGGACCAGTCATTCGAAATGACTTCTCCATGCATTTTATGCATTGGTAAAAGCACTATGATGAAAAGTGTGATATGTTTTCAGGTATCTCCTATACTAATAGAGCCACATGCTCACCGGTTTGCCACATGATGTAGGCCTATGGACTGAACAAGAAACCACCAAAAATTTTAACCAGTCATCGTTCTCACAACACTGAGGACCAGTCATTCGAAATGACTTCTCCATGCATTTTATGCATTGGTAAAAGCACTATGATGAAAAGTGTGATATGTTTTCAGGTATCTCCTATACTAATAGAGCCACATGCTCACCGGTTTGCCACATGATGTAGGCCTATGGACTGAACAAGAAACCACCAAAAATTTTAACCAGTCATCGTTCTCACAACACTGAGGACCAGTCATTCGAAATGACTTCTCCATGCATTTTATGCATTGGTAAAAGCACTATGATGAAAAGTGTGATATGTTTTCAGGTATCTCCTATACTAATAGAGCCACATGCTCACCGGTTTGCCACATGATGTAGGCCTATGGACTGAACAAGAAACCACCAAAAATTTTAACCAGTCATCGTTCTCACAACACTGAGGACCAGTCATTCGAAATGACTTCTCCATGCATTTTATGCATTGGTAAAAGCACTATGATGAAAAGTGTGATATGTTTTCAGGTATCTCCTATACTAATAGAGCCACATGCTCACCGGTTTGCCACATGATGTAGGCCTATGGACTGAACAAGAAACCACCAAAAATTTTAACCAGTCATCGTTCTCACAACACTGAGGACCAGTCATTCGAAATTACTTCTCCATGCATTTTATGCATTGGTAAAAGCACTATGATGAAAAGTGTGATATGTTTTCAGGTATCTCCTATACTAATAGAGCCACATGCTCACCGGTTTGCCACATGATGTAGGCCTATGGACTGAACAAGAAACCACCAAAAATTTTAACCAGTCATCGTTCTCACAACACTGAGGACCAGTCATTCGAAATGACTTCTCCATGCATTTTATGCATTGGTAAAAGCACTATGATGAAAAGTGTGATATGTTTTCAGGTATCTCCTATACTAATAGAGCCACATGCTCACCGGTTTGCCACATGATGTAGGCCTATGGACTGAACAAGAAACCACCAAAAATTTTATCCAGTCATCGTTCTCACAACACTGAGGACCAGTCATTCGAAATGACTTCTCCATGCATTTTATGCATTGGTAAAAGCACTATGATGAAAAGTGTGATATGTTTTCAGGTATCTCCTATACTAATAGAGCCACATGCTCACCGGTTTGCCACATGATGTAGGCCTATGGACTGAACAAGAAACCACCAAAAATTTTAACCAGTCATCGTTCTCACAACACTGAGGACCAGTCATTCGAAATGACTTCTCCATGCATTTTATGCATTGGTAAAAGCACTATGATGAAAAGTGTGATATGTTTTCAGGTATCTCCTATAGAGCCACATGCTCACCGGTTTGCCACATGATGTAGGCCTATGGACTGAACAAGAAACCACCAAAAATTTTAACCAGTCATCGTTCTCACAACACTGAGGACCAGTCATTCGAAATGACTTCTCCATGCATTTTATGCATTGGTAAAAGCACTATGATGAAAAGTGTGATATGTTTTCAGGTATCTCCTATACTAATAAGAGCCACATGCTCACCGGTTTGCCACATGATGTAGGCCTATGGACTGAACAAGAAACCACCAAAAATTTTAACCAGTCATCGTTCTCACAACACTGAGGACCAGTCATTCGAAATGACTTCTCCATGCATTTTATGCATTGGTAAAAGCACTATGATGAAAAGTGTGATATGTTTTCAGGTATCTCCTATACTAATAGAGCCACATGCTCACCGGTTTGCCACATGATGTAGGCCTATGGACTGAACAAGAAACCACCAAAAATTTTAACCAGTCATCGTTCTCACAACACTGAGGACCAGTCATTCGAAATGACTTCTCCATGCATTTTATGCATTGGTAAAAGCACTATGATGAAAAGTGTGATATGTTTTCAGGTATCTCCTATACTAATAGAGCCACATGCTCACCGGTTTGCCACATGATGTAGGCCTATGGAGTGAACAAGAAACCACCAAAAATTTTAACCAGTCATCGTTCTCACAACACTGAGGACCAGTCATTCAAAATGACTTCTCCATGCATTTTATGCATTGGTAAAAGCACTATGATGAAAAGTGTGATATGTTTTCAGGTATCTCCTATACTAATAGAGCCACATGCTCACCGGTTTGCCACATGATGTAGGCCTATGGACTGAACAAGAAACCACCAAAAATTTTAACCAGTCATCGTTCTCACAACACTGAGGACCAGTCATTCGAAATGACTTCTCCATGCATTTTATGCATTTGTTAAAAGCACTATGATGAAAAGTGTGATATGTTTTCAGGTATCTCCTATACTAATAGAGCCACATGCTCACCGGTTTGCCACATGATGTAGGCCTATGGACTGAACAAGAAACCACCAAAAATTTTAACCAGTCATCGTTCTCACAACACTGAGGACCAGTCATTCGAAATGACTTCTCCATGCATTTTATGCATTGGTAAAAGCACTATGATGAAAAGTGTGATATGTTTTCAGGTATCTCCTATACTAATAGAGCCACATGCTCACCGGTTTGCCACATGATGTAGGCCTATGGACTGAACAAGAAACCACCAAAAATTTTAACCAGTCATCGTTCTCACAACACTGAGGACCAGTCATTCGAAATGACTTCTCCATGCATTTTATGCATTGGTAAAAGCACTATGATGAAAAGTGTGATATGTTTTCAGGTATCTCCTATACTAATAGAGCCACATGCTCACCGGTTTGCCACATGATGTAGGCCTATGGACTGAACAAGAAACCACCAAAAATTTTAACCAGTCATCGTTCTCACAACACTGAGGACCAGTCATTCGAAATGACTTCTCCATGCATTTTATGCATTGGTAAAAGCACTATGATGAAAAGTGTGATATGTTTTCAGGTATCTCCTATACTAATAGAGCCACATGCTCACCGGTTTGCCACATGATGTAGGCCTATGGACTGAACAAGAAACCACCAAAAATTTTATCCAGTCATCGTTCTCACAACACTGAGGACCAGTCATTCGAAATGACTTCTCCATGCATTTTATGCATTGGTAAAAGCACTATGATGAAAAGTGTGATATGTTTTCAGGTATCTCCTATACTAATAGAGCCACATGCTCACCGGTTTGCCACATGATGTAGGCCTATGGACTGAACAAGAAACCACCAAAAATTTTAACCAGTCATCGTTCTCACAACACTGAGGACCAGTCATTCGAAATGACTTCTCCATGCATTTTATGCATTGGTAAAAGCACTATGATGAAAAGTGTGATATGTTTTCAGGTATCTCCTATACTAATAGAGCCACATGCTCACCGGTTTGCCACATGATGTAGGCCTATGGACTGAACAAGAAACCACCAAAAATTTTAACCAGTCATCGTTCTCACAACACTGAGGACCAGTCATTCGAAATGACTTCTCCATGCATTTTATGCATTGGTAAAAGCACTATGATGAAAAGTGTGATATGTTTTCAGGTATCTCCTATACTAATAGAGCCACATGCTCACCGGTTTGCCACATGATGTAGGCCTATGGACTGAACAAGAAACCACCAAAAATTTTAACCAGTCATCGTTCTCACAACACTGAGGACCAGTCATTCGAAATGACTTCTCCATGCATTTTATGCATTGGTAAAAGCACTATGATGAAAAGTGTGATATGTTTTCAGGTATCTCCTATACTAATAGAGCCACATGCTCACCGGTTTGCCACATGATGTAGGCCTATGGACTGAACAAGAAACCACCAAAAATTTTAACCAGTCATCGTTCTCACAACACTGAGGACCAGTCATTCGAAATGACTTCTCCATGCATTTTATGCATTGGTAAAAGCACTATGATGAAAAGTGTGATATGTTTTCAGGTATCTCCTATACTAATAGAGCCACATGCTCACCGGTTTGCCACATGATGTAGGCCTATGGAGTGAACAAGAAACCACCAAAAATTTTAACCAGTCATCGTTCTCACAACACTGAGGACCAGTCATTCAAAATGACTTCTCCATGCATTTTATGCATTGGTAAAAGCACTATGATGAAAAGTGTGATATGTTTTCAGGTATCTCCTATACTAATAGAGCCACATGCTCACCGGTTTGCCACATGATGTAGGCCTATGGACTGAACAAGAAACCACCAAAAATTTTAACCAGTCATCGTTCTCACAACACTGAGGACCAGTCATTCGAAATGACTTCTCCATGCATTTTATGCATTTGTTAAAAGCACTATGATGAAAAGTGTGATATGTTTTCAGGTATCTCCTATACTAATAGAGCCACATGCTCACCGGTTTGCCACATGATGTAGGCCTATGGACTGAACAAGAAACCACCAAAAATTTTAACCAGTCATCGTTCTCACAACACTGAGGACCAGTCATTCGAAATGACTTCTCCATGCATTTTATGCATTGGTAAAAGCACTATGATGAAAAGTGTGATATGTTTTCAGGTATCTCCTATACTAATAGAGCCACATGCTCACCGGTTTGCCACATGATGTAGGCCTATGGACTGAACAAGAAACCACCAAAAATTTTAACCAGTCATCGTTCTCACAACACTGAGTACCAGTCATTCGAAATGACTTCTCCATGCATTTTATGCATTGGTAAAAGCACTATGATGAAAATTGTGATATGTTTTCAGGTATCTCCTATACTAATAGAGCCACATGCTCACCGGTTTGCCACATGATGTAGGCCTATGGAGTGAACAAGAAACCACCAAAAATTTTAACCAGTCATCGTTCTCACAACACTGAGGACCAGTCATTCAAAATGACTTCTCCATGCATTTTATGCATTGGTAAAAGCACTATGATGAAAAGTGTGATATGTTTTCAGGTATCTCCTATACTAATAGAGCCACATGCTCACCGGTTTGCCACATGATGTAGGCCTATGGACTGAACAAGAAACCACCAAAAATTTTAACCAGTCATCGTTCTCACAACACTGAGGACCAGTCATTCGAAATGACTTCTCCATGCATTTTATGCATTTGTTAAAAGCACTATGATGAAAAGTGTGATATGTTTTCAGGTATCTCCTATACTAATAGAGCCACATGCTCACCGGTTTGCCACATGATGTAGGCCTATGGACTGAACAAGAAACCACCAAAAATTTTAACCAGTCATCGTTCTCACAACACTGAGGACCAGTCATTCGAAATGACTTCTCCATGCATTTTATGCATTGGTAAAAGCACTATGATGAAAAGTGTGATATGTTTTCAGGTATCTCCTATACTAATAGAGCCACATGCTCACCGGTTTGCCACATGATGTAGGCCTATGGACTGAACAAGAAACCACCAAAAATTTTAACCAGTCATCGTTCTCACAACACTGAGGACCAGTCATTCAAAATGACTTCTCCATGCATTTTATGCATTGGTAAAAGCACTATGATGAAAAGTGTGATATGTTTTCAGGTATCTCCTATACTAATAGAGCCACATGCTCACCGGTTTGCCACATGATGTAGGCCTATGGACTGAACAAGAAACCACCAAAAATTTTAACCAGTCATCGTTCTCACAACACTGAGGACCAGTCATTCGAAATGACTTCTCCATGCATTTTATGCATTTGTTAAAAGCACTATGATGAAAAGTGTGATATGTTTTCAGGTATCTCCTATACTAATAGAGCCACATGCTCACCGGTTTGCCACATGATGTAGGCCTATGGACTGAACAAGAAACCACCAAAAATTTTAACCAGTCATCGTTCTCACAACACTGAGGACCAGTCATTCGAAATGACTTCTCCATGCATTTTATGCATTGGTAAAAGCACTATGATGAAAAGTGTGATATGTTTTCAGGTATCTCCTATACTAATAGAGCCACATGCTCACCGGTTTGCCACATGATGTAGGCCTATGGACTGAACAAGAAACCACCAAAAATTTTAACCAGTCATCGTTCTCACAACACTGAGGACCAGTCATTCGAAATGACTTTTCCATGCATTTTGTGCATTGGTAAAAGCACTATGATGAAAAGTGTGATATGTTTTCAGGTATCTCCTATACTAATAGAGCCACATGCTCACCGGTTTGCCACATGATGTAGGCCTATGGACTGAACAAGAAACCACCAAAAATTTTAACCAGTCATCGTTCTCACAACACTGAGGACCAGTCATTCGAAATGACTTCTCCATGCATTTTATGCATTGGTAAAAGCACTATGATGAAAAGTGTGATATGTTTTCAGGTATCTCCTATACTAATAGAGCCACATGCTCACCGGTTTGCCACATGATGTAGGCCTATGGACTGAACAAGAAACCACCAAAAATTTTAACCAGTCATCGTTCTCACAACACTGAGGACCAGTCATTCGAAATGACTTCTCCATGCATTTTATGCATTGGTAAAAGCACTATGATGAAAAGTGTGATATGTTTTCAGGTATCTCCTATACTAATAGAGCCACATGCTCACCGGTTTGCCACATGATGTAGGCCTATGGACTGAACAAGAAACCACCAAAAATTTTAACCAGTCATCGTTCTCACAACACTGAGGACCAGTCATTCGAAATGACTTCTCCATGCATTTTATGCATTGGTAAAAGCACTATGATGAAAAGTGTGATATGTTTTCAGGTATCTCCTATACTAATAGAGCCACATGCTCACCGGTTTGCCACATGATGTAGGCCTATGGACTGAACAAGAAACCACCAAAAATTTTAACCAGTCATCGTTCTCACAACACTGAGGACCAGTCATTCGAAATGACTTCTCCATGCATTTTATGCATTGGTAAAAGCACTATGATGAAAAGTGTGAAATGTTTTCAGGTATCTCCTATACTAATAGAGCCACATGCTCACCGGTTTGCCACATGATGTAGGCCTATGGACTGAACAAGAAACCACCAAAAATTTTAACCAGTCATCGTTCTCACAACACTGAGGACCAGTCATTCGAAATGACTTCTCCATGCATTTTATGCATTGGTAAAAGCACTATGATGAAAAGTGTGATATGTTTTCAGGTATCTCCTATACTAATAGAGCCACATGCTCACCGGTTTGCCACATGATGTAGGCCTATGGACTGAACAAGAAACCACCAAAAATTTTAACCAGTCATCGTTCTCACAACACTGAGGACCAGTCATTCGAAATGACTTCTCCATGCATTTTATGCATTGGTAAAAGCACTATGATGAAAAGTGTGATATGTTTTCAGGTATCTCCTATACTAATAGAGCCACATGCTCACCGGTTTGCCACATGATGTAGGCCTATGGACTGAACAAGAAACCACCAAAAATTTTAACCAGTCATCGTTCTCACAACACTGAGGACCAGTCATTCGAAATGACTTCTCCATGCATTTTATGCATTGGTAAAAGCACTATGATGAAAAGTGTGATATGTTTTCAGGTATCTCCTATACTAATAGAGCCACATGCTCACCGGTTTGCCACATGATGTAGGCCTATGGACTGAACAAGAAACCACCAAAAATTTTAACCAGTCATCGTTCTCACAACACTGAGGACCAGTCATTCGAAATGACTTCTCCATGCATTTTATGCATTGGTAAAAGCACTATGATGAAAAGTGTGATATGTTTTCAGGTATCTCCTATACTAATAGAGCCACATGCTCACCGGTTTGCCACATGATGTAGGCCTATGGACTGAACAAGAAACCACCAAAAATTTTAACCAGTCATCGTTCTCACAACACTGAGGACCAGTCATTCGAAATGACTTCTCCATGCATTTTATGCATTTGTTAAAAGCACTATGATGAAAAGTGTGATATGTTTTCAGGTTTCTCCTATACTAATAGAGCCACATGCTCACCGGTTTGCCACATGATGTAGGCCTATGGACTGAACAAGAAACCACCAAAAATTTTAACCAGTCATCGTTCTCACAACACTGAGGACCAGTCATTCGAAATGACTTCTCCATGCATTTTATGCATTGGTAAAAGCACTATGATGAAAAGTGTGATATGTTTTCAGGTATCTCCTATAATAATAGAGCCACATGCTCACCGGTTTGCCACATGATGTAGGCCTATGGACTGAACAAGAAACCACCAAAAATTTTTTTTTTTTCCAAATAATCTTTATTGGATTTTAACAATTAACTGGGCAGGAATGGAAAAGGGAAAAGTGGGGATGCGGGGAGAGGGAAGGGGGGAGTGGAGGGGGGGCTGGAAGGAAGGGGGGGGAGAACGTGGGAAGACAGAAGGGGGAGAGAAGACACTTGAAGTAAGCGACAACAGGTAACCAAATTTGTTAAATGATAAAACAGCATTTGGAAGGTGAATAATTATAATTATATTTATAATACATTTGCTCACGAAAGAGGGGTAGACTCACGGAGCAGTCCTGAATTGCAGACACTTTAGATCAAAGTCCGGTTCGCTTTGTGCCAATTTCAACTGATAATTGCTACGGGAAGACTTCTTCCCAACGAGCCCATTTTTTCGAGCATTTTTTGAGGCTGTCATTATTTAGGGCGAATTTTTGCTCGTATGTTCTATGGAGGTCAATACGATCCTTGATCTCTTGGAATGATGGAGGTTTAGGCTTTTTCCAATTGTATGCGATGGCATTTTTGGTGATTAAGAGAATATTAATGACCAACGCTTTGAGAGGAAAGTGTGTGTCGCTTAATCCCACAGAGAGCAATGCCATCTGAGGAGTCAGGATGAAGTTTTTATTCAGAAGTACTCCAATCAAGCCAGAGATTTTAGACCAAAGAGATTTAATTTTGGGACAGCTCCAGAAGATATGGAGCAGATTGCCCCTGTGTCCGCACGCCCTCCAACAATCTGGGGAGGTATGACCCCCTATCATAGACAGTCTTGCTGGGGTGAGGTACCAGCGTGTGACTAGTTTGAAATAGGACTCTTGTAATGACATAGAAATGGAAGCTGAGTATGAGTGGACCAACGCGCTTTCCCATTCATCTGGGTCAATTATTGTCTGGAGATCTTGCTCCCATTTAAGCATGGAAGGGGATTTCGCGAAGTCTGAATCATGGTTGAACCAGCTATAGATATATCTGTAGCTCCAGAAAATATTGTGGTCAGGGTTACAAATCAGATTTATAGCCGCTTCAGAGAAGCTAGGCTTTTTTGATACGAATTTCTGACATTGATCCTTGAGGATCATGTACTCAAAAAACATAGCAGAGGGGACATTGTAAGTGTTTTTGAGAGAATTAAAAGGGATAAAATTTTCTCCGTCAAATATATGGGAAAGTTTTGTGATTTTGTAGTCGGACCATTTGGGGTTGACCATTTTGTTATGCAACTCAAATATATAAGAGATAGCCAGATTTTTCAGAGACTCGAATCTTTCAGTTCCTCTTTTGGGCCTAGCAAATTTGGACCATGCATTACTTATTGCAATAAAAATTGGGTGGGATTTATTACTAGAATTTTTTATATTCATGAGCTGGTTTAGGATCAATTTTCTAGGGGCTCTATCCAGGTTCAAAGATGATTCGATCTCCAGCCAGGCTGGGTGTTCTGATTTAGACCACCAGGAGCAACTTTGTTTAATCAGGTTTGTGTGGTAATGAGCCAAAATGTTGGGAAGGCCCATTCCCCCTGACGCTTTATTTCTGTAGAGAGTACTAATAGCTACTCTAGCTTTTTTCTTGTTCCATAAGAACTTGTTGATCAGAGTTTGGATGTTAGATAAGTAAGAGGTTGAGATAGGAACAGGGATGGACCTAAATATATATAGAATTTTAGGGATTATAAATGTTTTTACTGATAAGTTCTTTCCCCACCATGAGAGATCTCTCCCTGCAAAGTGGTTCAGATCAGATGAGATAGTTTTGATTAAGATGTCAAGGTTGGTAGGGACGAGAGAATCTATATTTTTTGTGATTTTTATCCCCAGATAGGTGAAATCGCTAGTTGCCCAGCTCCACGAGGTTGCTTTTGATAATTCTTTGATTTGAGTGGGGTCGAGGTTAAATTGCATAATTTGGGATTTGGTTTTATTGATTTTGAAGTATGAGAGCTGGGAGAAGGTATCTAATAATTTTTGGGTAGCAGGAACAGAAACTATAGGGTTCGTCAGGGTCAGGATGACATCGTCGGCGAAGAGGCCGATTTTGAATTCTCTATTTTTTGTTTGGATGCCGGTTATGCTATTATCTTTTCTTATTGACTGAGCCAGAGGCTCCATCGCCAAAGCGAACAGCAAAGGGGACAGGGGGCAACCCTGACGTGTACCGTTTGTAATTAAAAAAGGAGATGAAAGGTGATTATTGGAAAAAACCCTGGCGGTGGGACCCGAGTACAGAGCCATGATTGCAGAGATAGAATTTGGGTTAAAACCGAATTGTTGTAGAGTGAGTTTTAAGTATGACCAGTTCAAACGGTCAAACGCCTTTTCTGCGTCCAGTGAGGCAAAAATTGAGGGGATTTTTTTTGAATTGATAAGCTTCATCAGGTTTATAATTCTTCTAGTTCCATCGCTCGATTGTCTGCCCCTGACAAACCCTATCTGATCGTTAACTATTAAATTCGGAAGGAAATTATTGATTCTATTTGCAATGATTTTGGAATATAGTTTGATGTCTGAATTGACTAAGGATATTGGCCTATAGTTTGGAAGATGGACTGGGTCGCCTTTGGCTTTGGGGATTAAGATGATTGAGGCCTCCAACATTTCTTTTGGGAACTTGCCAAGAGTTGCAGCAGAATTAAAGATTTTAGACATGTGTGGGGCTAGGATCTCACTGAAAGATTTGAAATACTCGTTGGTGAAGCCGTCCGGCCCTGGGGCTTTCAGAGATTTTAATTTTTTAATGTTTTCGGAAATTTCTTCAGGGGAGAACGGGGCGGTGAGTACATCTATGTTTTCCGGCGTTAGTCTAGGTAGATTAAGATTTGACAAGAATTTTTTAATATCAGTGTCCAATGGTTGTACTAGTTGGGGGTTCGAGTTGAGATTGTATAAATCAGAATAAAAGGCAGCAAACGCCTCCACTATGTCCTGCGGGTGCGTAAGCATGCGACCACCTGGGGGTACTATTTTTATGATCCTATTTTGGATCCTTTGCTTCTTCAATCTGTTTAGCATGAACCTGTTAGGCTTGTTTAGGGAGGTAAATTGTTTGAATTTTAAAGACCCAATTGACGCGTCATAAAAGGAGAAGATTATGGTCCTCAACTCCTGCCTAAGGGACATCAGTTCAGTATGTTGACTGGGAGAGTGGATGGTTGAGTTAGCAAGTTCTGTTTCCTTGATTTTTATTTTTGACTGTAACTCTTTTATTTTGGCCCTATTTTGCTTTTTTTCCCTAGCGGAAATTTGGATTAAGGCCCCTCTGACCACAGCCTTATGGGCGTTCCAGAGGGTGAATGGGTCAATTGAATCTGAATTATTCTCTCTAAAGTAATTTTTGATAGTCTGGTTTATTGCGTTTTTATGGACTGGATTACAAAGAATAGAAGAGTTGCACCTCCATGAAATGTGAGATTTGGATGCTGGACCGTAAGTTAGTTCTGCAGTGACAGGGGAGTGGTCTGAGATTGTTTTAGGAAGGATTGAGATTTTTCTAAATTTTGGTAGTGAAAAAATGTTGGAGATTATCAGGTCGATTCTAGAGGCGGAATGATGCACGTCAGAAAAGTGAGTGTACTCAATAGAGGTGGTGTTGAGACATCTGAAAATGTCATACATTTCATTTTGGTGGAGCCATTTGTTTAGGGTCAAATATTTATGCCTGTTTTGGGATGAGGAGTCGAGGTGGCCATCAGGAACCGCGTTGAAATCTCCCACCACTACTAAGTCACCCTTCTTTATTTCCAACACCTTTCTCATGAGCCTATCCAGAAATCTAATTTGGCCTTTGTTCGGGACGTATATGTTGACAATAGTGAAAGGATGGTTATTGATGTTACCGATTAGGATATGAAAATTACCTTTTGAGTCCTTACATTCCTTGATGAGTTCAAATGATACATTGTGACTAATTATGGTCATAACACCGGCTTTCTTTTTGCTGCCACAAGATTCGAAAACCTGTGAGAACTTTCTATCTGTAAATTTTGGGTGATCGTTGGCTCTAAATTTGGTTTCTTGTATGCACATGATATCGGACTTTGATCTAACCAGTTCATTTTTGATAGAGGACCTCTTTCTCGGGATGTTAAGACCCCTAACATTATATGTCATTATCTTAAGAGACATGTTTGATTAAGGGTGGAGGGATATGAAGAAGTTATTCACCTGTGGATACCTGTAAGTAAATTTAGAAACTTATATAACAGAAATACACTAAAAAATTACTTTTAGTGTGCAGTAAGATCAAGATACAAAGTAAAACAACACACACTTGAAAACTTGACTTGTCCTCTCCGAAGAAACCCTCCAGTGGGTTCTTCGCTGCTCGGGGGAAAGTTCGTGAAAGAGCTCTGGATGGAACTTGAGGCATCCTCCGAGTTATAGAAAAAGTGGACAGAGGAATACAAAATTTTTATATAAACATTATGAACACTATAAACATTATGAACATTATAACATTGGTAACATCTTGGACCTTGAAACCCCCTACAAGGAATTATTTATAGGCAGCAGGTTAAGGTCATATCGTATAGATTACTCAGGGAAAGATAACACTTACACTAAACTAAGTGATAGAAGAGATGAATCTTTCTCCGTCTTCAGGAGTACTGATGGGGATAGTTTTACTTTTGTATTGTACCAGAAGCTTCAGCGGGAACCCCCATTTATATGAGATTCCCATGTCTTTCAGAGAATTTGTCACTTTCTTAAAGGCTCTCCTACCCTCCAGAGTCTCTCTGGATAGATCCGCGAATAGTTTTAAGTTCTCAAAGGGCTCAGGGAACTTTTTCTCCACTTTGATAAAGTTTTGAAGCTGTTCTTTTATGTGGAAAAAGTGAATCCTAAGAATTGTGTCTCTAGGAAGGTCTGCAGCAACGCTTGAGGGCTTGGGCAGTCTATGGATCCTGTCTATTGTGAGCTCTTGGGGTGAAATGGATGGGATAACTTTTTTAATCAAGGATTGGGCGAAGTTGAGGAGTTTGTCTGGGGTGACGTTTTCGGGGATGCCGCGAATTTTTACGTTATTACGTCTGCTTCTGTCCTCCAGGTCAGCCATTTTTAATCTGAGTCGGTTTACTTCTGACCTGAGATCTTTATTTTCGGCTGTATGCCTGGCCACAGTTTTCTCCAACCCCTTAATTTTTTCCTCCTGTTTTCCTAATTTTTCAGTGAACATCTCCATTGATTTATGTATCTGGCTAGAGTGTTTTTCAAAATTGAGGTGCATTTCCTCTCTGATTTGTTTGGTTATTACTTTCATATGAGCATCCATCATGCTCAGGAAATGTGAAGTAGAGTCCTCTAAGCCAGTTTGTGCATTTTTTGTTCTTCTTCTCACTGGGCTTGCGTTCGGAGAAAAATCTTCCGAGTCGTAGCCCGAGTAATCGGAAGCAACTTTTCTCTCATCCCCCCACTCAACTGGACCCGGCCTTTTTTTTGAAATGGACGTATCCATTTCTGTGTCCTTGTTGTGGTGTTGTGAAGGTTTGTTTTGGGACTTGTTACGTTGTACTGATTTGTCACCTGGACTGTTAAGAGGGGTCCTTGGGGACCTAGATCTAGATCTGGCCTTAACTGGGCTTATAACATTTACCAGATCTAGGGAGGGATTGCGACCTGATGAGTATGGTTTATTGGATTTTTGAGAGTTGGGCTGGGGGAGCTTTGAGATGTAGTTTTTGGCATTTGAGCGGCTCATTGTTACTGAGTAGTAAACTGATTATTAGAGAAATTTGGTGTTAGGACTGTGTGACTGGCCGAATCCAATGCGCAGCAATATCACAAACACACGCAAGTATTTCACAGCCACTCTCTGGGCCAAATCAGCCCACCGATGCAACAAATGTGCAGTAAGGAAATATTATCACTAGGAACTCTCACTGAGCCCACTCCCTGAGTCTATACAGGAGATTATATACACAGTTATGCGCTCCTTTAACCTTTAAGTAGTATAAAGAAGATATGGTAAGCTAAACACTCAAATGTAGCAGAGAGTGCTGAACGGCCGGTGAGCAATGAGTTAAACTGTGTGAAACTGAGTGAAAGTGAGACAGGAATTATCAATATATAGCAGTGTTTGCTGAGGGTATGGGCCAGTGAGTCAGATGTGGGCCCCTTGATCCCTGTCTCAGAGAAGTCAGATTTTTCTAGAGATGTAGCAGAGCCGAGCGAGCTCTGTCTGGTACTATGTTAGACTATAAGAAATAACAGAACGTCACATATAATCCAGCGCTGGGCACAACAAATACAAAACAATATATTAACTGTGAATTCTTGTTTCTTCTTGTTCACTAACTCCCACTCCAGAAATCCTCATAGATTCCAGGAGGGAAAGGGTAAAATGCAGGGTGCTTGGTTGTACAAACAGGAGTTGCTGAGCAGCTTTCCCTAAGAGCTTGTATCTGGGAGCTGTGGGAATCCCAGGAATTTAGCTGTGTGGGGTTGAGTTCACAGGTGGTTAATCACTCCTCAACACAGTTAGAGGTTAGCAGTAAATATCAGACTCAGTAAAGACTGCTTAAGTGAACATCAGCGATGAAGGAGTTAGTTACCGGCTTTACCGGTGTGGGAGCCGCCGCTCAGTTGTCTGGTGCGGCTTAATGTGGCTCAGGGGTTCCCTCCAGGGAGCCCTTATGTTTTGCAGAGGGGGGGGAGAGAGGGGGGGGGGGCCGTCCGAACGGCGTGCACAGCGATGTGAATATATGCGTGGGGGGGGGGGCGCCCGGGATATCAGCTGCAAGTGGGCGCTGAAGTTTGCAGGGTCAATACTGCAGCCGCACAAGGGTTAAGGTCTCTGAGTGCTGTGCCCGGGAAGTGAGAGGGGGGAGCACAGTAAATCAGCCGCAGGTGCGGCGCTGCTGTGCTGCAGGCTCTTGCTGCAGCTATGCAGGGGTTAATCCTGCCGAGTGCTGTGCCCGGGAAGTGAGTGGGGGAGCCCGGTAAAACAGCCGCTGGTGCGGCGCTGCTGTGCTGCAGACTCAGGCTGCAGCGACACTGCTGATGATAAGTTCCGAGTGCTGGGGCCGGGACTGAGGGGGAGGGTGAATCGCCAGGACGCGGTCACCTTACCCGATGCTGAGCGTGGATCCGCTGCTGTGTTCGCGCTTCTGCAGCGCTCCGGAGTGGGGAGGACCGCTGGAGGTCTTCAGCCTCTCCAGCGCGCCTGGCACAGCGCGGCTGAAGGGCTCTTTGCGAGCTGCTCGGCACCCGCCTTGTCGTCAGGGAGAGGTGGAGGAGGGGAGCGCACCCCCGCGCCCTCCTCCCCGGGTCCCGGCGGCCGCGGGGAATAGATGCTGCAGCGTCCTCTGCTACTTCACTCAGCCCGCAGCTCCTGCGGGACTGAGGCTTGGGGCTGCAGAGGGGGAGAGGAGAGCGCACCGCAGCGCTCACCCTCTCCGGGTAAATGCTTCTCGGCGGCCGCTGTGTGCTGGTGCTGGGGCGGCTCTGACTGCTTCAGTCAGACCGCGCCAGCACTCGCTGCTGATCTCAGGCTCCGGCGGTGTGTGAAGCTGTGTGTTCTGCCCCCTGCTCGCCCGCCCTGCAAGGGGGAGGAGGGGAGCCCTTCGGACTGATGTTGGGCCCGACCTGCGGAGCCGCAGTGGATGGGTCCGGGCGAGGGGGGGATTCGTTTTCACAGCACCTGTGGGATTTGAGCCGAGGGGTCCAGCAGGGGGGCCCTCTTGTGTGCAGATCTTCTTTGCCCAGCAATAAGGGCTTACCGGGAGGCTTTGTGGTCAGGCCAAAGACATGGCCTCAGACATGCGGCTAGGCCCAAAGCCTTCAAAGTCTTCAAATAGTGTCCGATTTTGACAATAAAGGTCTCCAAATGACCCCGATAGTCTTGGGAGTCAGTCTCCACTGCCCAAAGGTGAGAAAAAACGATTTAGATTGTAGATGTGTGCCGATTTAGAGGATGCCTCCTCAGAGCTCTCTGGCAGCACAACCTACACCATTGCTGCCTAGGCCACGCCCCGAAACCACCCGAAACCACCAAAAATTTTAACCAGTCATCGTTCTCACAACACTGAGGACCAGTCATTCGAAATGACTTCTCCATGCATTTTATGCATTGGTAAAAGCACTATGATGAAAAGTGTGATATGTTTTCAGGTATCTCCTATACTAATAGAGCCACATGCTCACCGGTTTGCCACATGATGTAGGCCTATGGACTGAACAAGAAACCACCAAAAATTTTAACCAGTCATCGTTCTCACAACACTGAGGACCAGTCATTCGAAATGACTTCTCCATGCATTTTATGCATTGGTAAAAGCACTATGATGAAAAGTGTGATATGTTTTCAGGTATCTCCTATACTAATAGAGCCACATGCTCACCGGTTTGCCACATGATGTAGGCCTATGGACTGAACAAGAAACCACCAAAAATTTTAACCAGTCATCGTTCTCACAACACTGAGGACCAGTCATTCGAAATGACTTCTCCATGCATTTTATGCATTTGTTAAAAGCACTATGATGAAAAGTGTGATATGTTTTCAGGTTTCTCCTATACTAATAGAGCCACATGCTCACCGGTTTGCCACATGATGTAGGCCTATGGACTGAACAAGAAACCACCAAAAATTTTAACCAGTCATCGTTCTCACAACACTGAGGACCAGTCATTCGAAATGACTTCTCCATGCATTTTATGCATTGGTAAAAGCACTATGATGAAAAGTGTGATATGTTTTCAGGTATCTCCTATAATAATAGAGCCACATGCTCACCGGTTTGCCACATGATGTAGGCCTATGGACTGAACAAGAAACCACCAAAAATTTTAACCAGTCATCGTTCTCACAACACTGAGGACCAGTCATTCGAAATGACTTCTCCATGCATTTTATGCATTGGTAAAAGCACTATGATGAAAAGTGTGATATGTTTTCAGGTATCTCCTATACTAATAGAGCCACATGCTCACCGGTTTGCCACATGATGTAGGCCTATGGACTGAACAAGAAACCACCAAAAATTTTAACCAGTCATCGTTCTCACAACACTGAGGACCAGTCATTCGAAATGACTTCTTCATGCATTTTATGCATTTGTTAAAAGCACTATGATGAAAAGTGTGATGTTTTCAGGTTTCTCCTATACTAATAGAGCCACATGCTCACCGGTTTGCCACATGATGTAGGCCTATGGACTGAACAAGAAACCACCAAAAATTTTAACCAGTCATCGTTCTCACAACACTGAGGACCAGTCATTCGAAATGACTTCTCCATGCATTTTATGCATTGGTAAAAGCACTATGATGAAAAGTGTGATATGTTTTCAGGTATCTCCTATACTAATAGAGCCACATGCTCACCGGTTTGCCACATGATGTAGGCCTATGGACTGAACAAGAAACCACCAAAAATTTTAACCAGTCATCGTTCTCACAACACTGAGGACCAGTCATTCGAAATGACTTCTCCATGCATTTTATGCATTGGTAAAAGCACTATGATGAAAAGTGTGATGTTTTCAGGTATCTCCTATACTAATAGAGCCACATGGTCACCGGTTTGCCACATGATGTAGGCCTATGGACTGAACAAGAAACCACCAAAAATTTTAACCAGTCATCGTTCTCACAACACTGAGGACCAGTCATTCGAAATGACTTCTCCATGCATTTTATGCATTGGTAAAAGCACTATGATGAAAAGTGTGATATGTTTTCAGGTATCTCCTATACTAATAGAGCCACATGCTCACCGGTTTGCCACATGATGTAGGCCTATGGACTGAACAAGAAACCACCAAAAATTTTAACCAGTCATCGTTCTCACAACACTGAGGACCAGTCATTCAAAATGACTTCTCCATGCATTTTATGCATTGGTAAAAGCACTATGATGAAAAGTGTGATATGTTTTCAGGTATCTCCTATACTAATAGAGCCACATGCTCACCGGTTTGCCACATGATGTAGGCCTATGGACTGAACAAGAAACCACCAAAAATTTTAACCAGTCATCGTTCTCACAACACTGAGGACCAGTCATTCGAAATGACTTCTCCATGCATTTTATGCATTGGTAAAAGCACTATGATGAAAAGTGTGATATGTTTTCAGGTATCTCCTATACTAATAGAGCCACATGCTCACCGGTTTGCCACATGATGTAGGCCTATGGACTGAACAAGAAACCACCAAAAATTTTAACCAGTCATCGTTCTCACAACACTGAGGACCAGTCATTCGAAATGACTTCTCCATGCATTTTATGCATTGGTAAAAGCACTATGATGAAAAGTGTGATATGTTTTCAGGTATCTCCTATACTAATAGAGCCACATGCTCACCGGTTTGCCACATGATGTAGGCCTATGGACTGAACAAGAAACCACCAAAAATTTTAACCAGTCATCGTTCTCACAACACTGAGGACCAGTCATTCGAAATGACTTCTCCATGCATTTTATGCATTGGTAAAAGCACTATGATGAAAAGTGTGATATGTTTTCAGGTATCTCCTATACTAATAGAGCCACATGCTCACCGGTTTGCCACATGATGTAGGCCTATGGACTGAACAAGAAACCACCAAAAATTTTAACCAGTCATCGTTCTCACAACACTGAGGACCAGTCATTCGAAATGACTTCTCCATGCATTTTATGCATTGGTAAAAGCACTATGATGAAAAGTGTGATATGTTTTCAGGTATCTCCTATACTAATAGAGCCACATGCTCACTGGTTTGCCACATGATGTAGGCCTATGGACTGAACAAGAAACCACCAAAAATTTTAACCAGTCATCGTTCTCACAACACTGAGGACCAGTCATTCGAAATGACTTCTCCATGCATTTTATGCATTGGTAAAAGCACTATGATGAAAAGTGTGATATGTTTTCAGGTATCTCCTATACTAATAGAGCCACATGCTCACCGGTTTGCCACATGATATAGGCCTATGGACTGAAGAAGAAACCACCAAAAATTTTATCCAGTCATCGTTCTCACAACACTGAGGACCAGTCATTCGAAATGACTTCTCCATGCATTTTATGCATTGGTAAAAGCACTATGATGAAAAGTGTGATATGTTTTCAGGTATCTCCTATACTAATAGAGCCACATGCTCACCGGTTTGCCACATGATGTAGGCCTATGGACTGAACAAGAAACCACCAAAAATTTTAACCAGTCATCGTTCTCACAACACTGAGGACCAGTCATTCGAAATGACTTCTCCATGCATTTTATGCATTGGTAAAAGCACTATGATGAAAAGTGTGATATGTTTTCAGGTATCTCCTATACTAATAGAGCCACATGCTCACCGGTTTGCCACATGATGTAGGCCTATGGACTGAACAAGAAACCACCAAAAATTTTAACCAGTCATCGTTCTCACAACACTGAGGACCAGTCATTCGAAATGACTTCTCCATGCATTTTATGCATTGGTAAAAGCACTATGATGAAAAGTGTGATATGTTTTCAGGTATCTCCTATACTAATAGAGCCACATTCTCACCGGTTTGCCACATGATGTAGGCCTATGGACTGAACAAGAAACCACCAAAAATTTTAACCAGTCATCGTTCTCACAACACTGAGGACCAGTCATTCGAAATGACTTCTCCATGCATTTTATGCATTGGTAAAAGCACTATGATGAAAAGTGTGATATGTTTTCAGGTATCTCCTATACTAATAGAGCCACATGCTCACCGGTTTGCCACATGATGTAGGCCTATGGACTGAACAAGAAACCACCAAAAATTTTAACCAGTCATCGTTCTCACAACACTGAGGACCAGTCATTCGAAATGACTTCTCCATGCATTTTATGCATTGGTAAAAGCACTATGATGAAAAGTGTGATATGTTTTCAGGTATCTCCTATACTAATAGAGCCACATGCTCACCGGTTTGCCACATGATGTAGGCCTATGGACTGAACAAGAAACCACCAAAAATTTTAACCAGTCATCGTTCTCACAACACTGAGGACCAGTCATTCGAAATGACTTCTCCATGCATTTTATGCATTGGTAAAAGCACTATGATGAAAAGTGTGATATGTTTTCAGGTATCTCCTATACTAATAGAGCCACATGCTCACCGGTTTGCCACATGATGTAGGCCTATGGACTGAACAAGAAACCACCAAAAATTTTAACCAGTCATCGTTCTCACAACACTGAGGACCAGTCATTCGAAATGACTTCTCCATGCATTTTATGCATTGGTAAAAGCACTATGATGAAAAGTGTGATATGTTTTCAGGTATCTCCTATACTAATAGAGCCACATGCTCACCGGTTTGCCACATGATGTAGGCCTATGGACTGAACAAGAAACCACCAAAAATTTTAACCAGTCATCGTTCTCACAACACTGAGGACCAGTCATTCGAAATGACTTCTCCATGCATTTTATGCATTGGTAAAAGCACTATGATGAAAAGTGTGATATGTTTTCAGGTATCTCCTATACTAATAGAGCCACATGCTCACCGGTTTGCCACATGATGTAGGCCTATGGACTGAACAAGAAACCACCAAAAATTTTAACCAGTCATCGTTCTCACAACACTGAGGACCAGTCATTCGAAATGACTTCTCCATGCATTTTATGCATTGGTAAAAGCACTATGATGAAAAGTGTGATATGTTTTCAGGTATCTCCTATACTAATAGAGCCACATGCTCACCGGTTTGCCACATGATGTAGGCCTATGGACTGAACAAGAAACCACCAAAAATTTTAACCAGTCATCGTTCTCACAACACTGAGGACCAGTCATTCGAAATGACTTCTCCATGCATTTTATGCATTGGTAAAAGCACTATGATGAAAAGTGTGATATGTTTTCAGGTATCTCCTATACTAATAGAGCCACATGCTCACCGGTTTGCCACATGATGTAGGCCTATGGACTGAACAAGAAACCACCAAAAATTTTAACCAGTCATCGTTCTCACAACACTGAGGACCAGTCATTCGAAATGACTTCTCCATGCATTTTATGCATTGGTAAAAGCACTATGATGAAAAGTGTGATATGTTTTCAGGTATCTCCTATACTAATAGAGCCACATGCTCACTGGTTTGCCACATGATGTAGGCCTATGGACTGAACAAGAAACCACCAAAAATTTTAACCAGTCATCGTTCTCACAACACTGAGGACCAGTCATTCGAAATGACTTCTCCATGCATTTTATGCATTGGTAAAAGCACTATGATGAAAAGTGTGATATGTTTTCAGGTATCTCCTATACTAATAGAGCCACATGCTCACCGGTTTGCCACATGATATAGGCCTATGGACTGAAGAAGAAACCACCAAAAATTTTATCCAGTCATCGTTCTCACAACACTGAGGACCAGTCATTCGAAATGACTTCTCCATGCATTTTATGCATTGGTAAAAGCACTATGATGAAAAGTGTGATATGTTTTCAGGTATCTCCTATACTAATAGAGCCACATGCTCACCGGTTTGCCACATGATGTAGGCCTATGGACTGAACAAGAAACCACCAAAAATTTTAACCAGTCATCGTTCTCACAACACTGAGGACCAGTCATTCGAAATGACTTCTCCATGCATTTTATGCATTGGTAAAAGCACTATGATGAAAAGTGTGATATGTTTTCAGGTATCTCCTATACTAATAGAGCCACATGCTCACCGGTTTGCCACATGATGTAGGCCTATGGACTGAACAAGAAACCACCAAAAATTTTAACCAGTCATCGTTCTCACAACACTGAGGACCAGTCATTCGAAATGACTTCTCCATGCATTTTATGCATTGGTAAAAGCACTATGATGAAAAGTGTGATATGTTTTCAGGTATCTCCTATACTAATAGAGCCACATTCTCACCGGTTTGCCACATGATGTAGGCCTATGGACTGAACAAGAAACCACCAAAAATTTTAACCAGTCATCGTTCTCACAACACTGAGGACCAGTCATTCGAAATGACTTCTCCATGCATTTTATGCATTGGTAAAAGCACTATGATGAAAAGTGTGATATGTTTTCAGGTATCTCCTATACTAATAGAGCCACATGCTCACCGGTTTGCCACATGATGTAGGCCTATGGACTGAACAAGAAACCACCAAAAATTTTAACCAGTCATCGTTCTCACAACACTGAGGACCAGTCATTCGAAATGACTTCTCCATGCATTTTATGCATTGGTAAAAGCACTATGATGAAAAGTGTGATATGTTTTCAGGTATCTCCTATACTAATAGAGCCACATGCTCACCGGTTTGCCACATGATGTAGGCCTATGGACTGAACAAGAAACCACCAAAAATTTTAACCAGTCATCGTTCTCACAACACTGAGGACCAGTCATTCGAAATGACTTCTCCATGCATTTTATGCATTGGTAAAAGCACTATGATGAAAAGTGTGATATGTTTTCAGGTATCTCCTATACTAATAGAGCCACATGCTCACCGGTTTGCCACATGATGTAGGCCTATGGACTGAACAAGAAACCACCAAAAATTTTAACCAGTCATCGTTCTCACAACACTGAGGACCAGTCATTCGAAATGACTTCTCCATGCATTTTATGCATTGGTAAAAGCACTATGATGAAAAGTGTGATATGTTTTCAGGTATCTCCTATACTAATAGAGCCACATGCTCACCGGTTTGCCACATGATGTAGGCCTATGGACTGAACAAGAAACCACCAAAAATTTTAACCAGTCATCGTTCTCACAACACTGAGGACCAGTCATTCGAAATGACTTCTCCATGCATTTTATGCATTGGTAAAAGCACTATGATGAAAAGTGTGATATGTTTTCAGGTATCTCCTATACTAATAGAGCCACATGCTCACCGGTTTGCCACATGATGTAGGCCTATGGACTGAACAAGAAACCACCAAAAATTTTAACCAGTCATCGTTCTCACAACACTGAGGACCAGTCATTCGAAATGACTTCTCCATGCATTTTATGCATTGGTAAAAGCACTATGATGAAAAGTGTGATATGTTTTCAGGTATCTCCTATACTAATAGAGCCACATGCTCACCGGTTTGCCACATGATGTAGGCCTATGGACTGAACAAGAAACCACCAAAAATTTTAACCAGTCATCGTTCTCACAACACTGAGGACCAGTCATTCGAAATGACTTCTCCATGCATTTTATGCATTGGTAAAAGCACTATGATGAAAAGTGTGATATGTTTTCAGGTATCTCCTATACTAATAGAGCCACATGCTCACCGGTTTGCCACATGATGTAGGCCTATGGACTGAACAAGAAACCACCAAAAATTTTAACCAGTCATCGTTCTCACAACACTGAGGACCAGTCATTCGAAATGACTTCTCCATGCATTTTATGCATTGGTAAAAGCACTATGATGAAAAGTGTGATATGTTTTCAGGTATCTCCTATACTAATAGAGCCACATGCTCACCGGTTTGCCACATGATGTAGGCCTATGGACTGAACAAGAAACCACCAAAAATTTTAACCAGTCATCGTTCTCACAACACTGAGGACCAGTCATTCGAAATGACTTCTCCATGCATTTTATGCATTGGTA
>NW_027194120.1:0-33138 GCF_032444005.1 Ranitomeya imitator
GTGGTATGGTATGCGGGAAGAGCAACCTGACTTTCAGCAGGGTCACAATGTTGTTGTGTAGCGTGCACGGGGAATGTTGCGTTATGGGTCAATGTACCAGCAGACTCATCTATCACTGGCTGGGCAATGGGCACGATGAAGTGGAAACACAGATATAGGCCCAAAGAAGAAAGTGGGCTAAATGCAGTTCAAAATTGGTAACACAGGAATAACCAGGGGGCATTGCAGTGGAGGACAACTGGAATGAGAGGCTGACACAGAGAGTAGGGCCAAATCAGTAAGTAGTCGAAATGCAGTTCAAAATTGGCAACCGTAGTAAACAGGCGGCACAGCTTTGTTCAGTGGAGGAGAACAGCAAGGAGTGGCAGACACCGATAGTAGGCCCCAAACCAACTAGTACGCCAAATGCAGTTGTTCCATTTAACCACAATTTAATGAGAGCCTGAAGATAGAAGCTCAGGAAAGGCAACCTGGGGAACACCTTGGAGTGTAACACACCATCTCTCTCCACCCCATACCCATTTTGTATGGCCTAATGCAGTGTACTTTTCTACAACTACTAAACGAGAGTCGGAAGACCGAAGCAATGGCAAGGAAACCTGGGGAACACCTTAGAGTGTAACACACCCTCTCTCTACACCCCATACCCAATTTGAAGGCCTAATGCAGTGTAGTTTCCAAGAACTACTAAACGAGAGCCGGAAGATCGAAGCTCAGGAAAGGCAACCTGGGGAACACCTTGGAGTGTAACACACCCTCTCGCTACACCCCATACCCAATTTGAAGGCCTAATGCAGCGTAGTTTCCAACAACTACTAAACGAGAGCCGGAAGATCGAAGCTCAGGAAAGGCAACCTGGGGAACACCTTGGAGTGTAACACACCCTCTCTCTACACCCCATACCCAATTTGAAGGCCTAATGCAGTGTAGTTTCCAAGAACTACTAAACGAGAGCCGGAAGATCGAAGCTCAGGAAAGGCAACCTGGGGAACACCTTGGAGTGTAACACACCCTCTCGCTACACCCCATACCCAATTTGAAGGCCTAATGCAGCGTAGTTTCCAACAACTACTAAACGAGAGCCGGAAGATCGAAGCTCAGGAAAGGCAACCTGGGGAACACCTTGGAGTGGAACACACCATCTCTCTACACCCCATACCCAATTTGAAGGCCTAATGCAGAGTAGTTTCCAAGAACTACTAAACGAGAGCCGGAAGATCGAAGCTCAGGAAAGGCAACCTGGGGAACACCTTGGAGTGTAACACAACGTCTCTCTACACGACGGAAGGGCTGATTCTTAGGAAGGAAGGCTGTTGGAAATAAGCATTGCGCGTCCGAGGGTGATTATATTCTTATTAGGTATATACTCACCCTCGGACGCGCCCTGCTTCTTTATTTGGAATGAATGTTTATTTGCAATGTGGTGTTGACTTTCTCTATTATTTTGGTAATTAATGATTTTATTATTTTCATTATTTTGCATCTTCTCGGCAATAATATAAAGAAGACGCGACAGGACAACACTCGGTGGATGCCATATGTGTGTTTTCAATTTAAAAAAACTTTCAGTTAACTACTTGCAGGAGAAAGTAATTGTAGCTGGTGGCCATTTTTAGTACTGTACCAGATTAGAGTTGTGTGTTTGTTTTTAATGTTAAAATGTCTGCATTTGATATCTCACCAGTATTTTCTTTTTTATAAGCAAAATACTTATTTTTATATTTTCTGATGTTGGTTCCAGGGGTACACGGCCAGCAGTGCCCTGGTCAGTGTAGTAGTAGTTGAAAGAATGGACCGCAGACAGGCATCGAAGGCCTAAAATAATAACACATGGCTGTAGGCAATTTTAAATTGGTTCCAGGGGTACACGGACAGCAGTGGTGTGGTCAGTGGAGGCCTAGTGGAAGGAGTGACCGCAGACAGGCATCGAAGGCCTAAAATAATAACACATGGCTGTAGGCAATTTTAAATTGGTTCCAGGGGTACACGGACAGCAGTGGTGTGGTCAGTGGAGGCCTAGTGGAAGGAGTGACCGCAGACAGGCATCGAAGGCCTAAAATAATAACACATGGCTGTAGGCAATTTTAAATTGGTTCCAGGGGTACACGGGCAGCAGTGACCTGGTCAGTGTAGTAGTAGTTGAAAGAATGGACCGCAGACAGGCATCGAAGGCCTAAAATAAAAAAATTGGGCTGGCTGTAGGCAATTTTAAATTGGTTCCAGGGGTACACGGGCAGCAGTGACCTGGTCAGTGTAGTAGTAGTTGAAAGAATGGACCGCAGACAGGCATCGAAGGCCTAAAATAAAAAAATTGGGCTGGCTGTAGGCAATTTTAAATTGGTTCCAGGGGTACACGGGCAGCAGTGGTGTGGTCAGTGGAGGCCTAGTGGAAGGAGTGACCGCAGACAGGCATCGAAGGCCTAACATAACAAACTTGGGCTGGCTGTAGGCACTTTTAAATTGGTTCCAGGGGTACACGGGCAGCAGTGGTCTGGTCAGTGGAAGTCTAGTGGAAGGAGTGACCGCAGACAGGCATCGAAGGCCTAAAATAATAACACATGGCTGTAGGCAATTTTAAATTGGTTCCAGGGGTACACGGGCAGCAGTGACCTGGTCAGTGTAGTAGTAGTTGAAAGAATGGACCGCAGACAGGCATCGAAGGCCTAAAATAAAAAAATTGGGCTGGCTGTAGGCAATTTTAAATTGGTTCCAGGGGTACACGGGCAGCAGTGACCTGGTCAGTGTAGTAGTAGTTGAAAGAATGGACCGCAGACAGGCATCGAAGGCCTAAAATAAAAAAATTGGGCTGGCTGTAGGCAATTTTAAATTGGTTCCAGGGGTACACGGGCAGCAGTGGTGTGGTCAGTGGAGGCCTAGTGGAAGGAGTGACCGCAGACAGGCATCGAAGGCCTAAAATAATAACACATGGCTGTAGGCAATTTTAAATTGGTTCCAGGGGTACACGGGCAGCAGTGACCTGGTCAGTGTAGTAGTAGTTGAAAGAATGGACCGCAGACAGGCATCGAAGGCCTAAAATAAAAAAATTGGGCTGGCTGTAGGCAATTTTAAATTGGTTCCAGGGGTACACGGGCAGCAGTGGTGTGGTCAGTGGAGGCCTAGTGGAAGGAGTGACCGCAGACAGGCATCGAAGGCCTAAAATAATAACACATGGCTGTAGGCAATTTTAAATTGGTTCCAGGGGTACACGGGCAGCAGTGACCTGGTCAGTGTAGTAGTAGTTGAAAGAATGGACCGCAGACAGGCATCGAAGGCCTAAAATAAAAAAATTGGGCTGGCTGTAGGCAATTTTAAATTGGTTCCAGGGGTACACGGGCAGCAGTGACCTGGTCAGTGTAGTAGTAGTTGAAAGAATGGACCGCAGACAGGCATCGAAGGCCTAAAATAAAAAAATTGGGCTGGCTGTAGGCAATTTTAAATTGGTTCCAGGGGTACACGGGCAGCAGTGGTGTGGTCAGTGGAGGCCTAGTGGAAGGAGTGACCGCAGACAGGCATCGAAGGCCTAACATAACAAACTTGGGCTGGCTGTAGGCACTTTTAAATTGGTTCCAGGGGTACACGGGCAGCAGTGGTCTGGTCAGTGGAAGTCTAGTGGAAGGAGTGACCGCAGACAGGCATCGAAGGCCTAAAATAATAACACATGGCTGTAGGCAATTTTAAATTGGTTCCAGGGGTACACGGGCAGCAGTGACCTGGTCAGTGTAGTAGTAGTTGAAAGAATGGACCGCAGACAGGCATCGAAGGCCTAAAATAAAAAAATTGGGCTGGCTGTAGGCAATTTTAAATTGGTTCCAGGGGTACACGGGCAGCAGTGACCTGGTCAGTGTAGTAGTAGTTGAAAGAATGGACCGCAGACAGGCATCGAAGGCCTAAAATAAAAAAATTGGGCTGGCTGTAGGCAATTTTAAATTGGTTCCAGGGGTACACGGGCAGCAGTGGTGTGGTCAGTGGAGGCCTAGTGGAAGGAGTGACCGCAGACAGGCATCGAAGGCCTAAAATAATAACACATGGCTGTAGGCAATTTTAAATTGGTTCCAGGGGTACACGGGCAGCAGTGACCTGGTCAGTGTAGTAGTAGTTGAAAGAATGGACCGCAGACAGGCATCGAAGGCCTAAAATAAAAAAATTGGGCTGGCTGTAGGCAATTTTAAATTGGTTCCAGGGGTACACGGGCAGCAGTGGTGTGGTCAGTGGAGGCCTAGTGGAAGGAGTGACCGCAGACAGGCATCGAAGGCCTAAAATAATAACACATGGCTGTAGGCAATTTTAAATTGGTTCCAGGGGTACACGGGCAGCAGTGACCTGGTCAGTGTAGTAGTAGTTGA
Organism: Ranitomeya imitator; assembly: GCF_032444005.1. Lineage (NCBI taxonomy): Eukaryota > Metazoa > Chordata > Amphibia > Anura > Dendrobatidae > Ranitomeya > Ranitomeya imitator. Next base: position 4,344 of record NW_027194120.1, read on the forward strand.
AAGAATGGACCGCAGACAGGCATCGAAGGCCTAAAATAAAAAAATTGGGCTGGCTGTAGGCAATTTTAAATTGGTTCCAGGGGTACACGGGCAGCAGTGACCTGGTCAGTGTAGTAGTAGTTGAAAGAATGGACCGCAGACAGGCATCGAAGGCCTAAAATAAAAAAATTGGGCTGGCTGTAGGCAATTTTAAATTGGTTCCAGGGGTACACGGGCAGCAGTGGTGTGGTCAGTGGAGGCCTAGTGGAAGGAGTGACCGCAGACAGGCATCGAAGGCCTAAAATAATAACACATGGCTGTAGGCACTTTTAAATTGGTTCCAGGGGTACACGGGCAGCAGTGGTCTGGTCAGTGGAAGTCTAGTGGAAGGAGTGACCGCAGACAGGCTTCGAAGGCCTAACATAACAAAATTGGGCTGGCTGTAGGCACTTTAAATTGGTTCCAGGGGTACATGGGCAGCAGTGTATGGTCAGTGGAAGTCTAGTGGAAGGAGTGACGGCAGACAGTCTTCGAAGGCCTAACATAACAAAATTGGGCTGACTGTAGGCACTTTTAAATTGGTTCCAGGGTAACACGGCCAGCAGTGGCCTGGTCAGTGTAGTAGTTGTAGAAAGAAGGGACCGCAGACAGGCTTCGAAGGCCTAACATAACAAAAATGTCAAAACAATGGTATTGTCAGTGCCAGGCATTGAAGGATGTCAGCGGCTAGACTACACATTGGTGAAGCTGTGAGAGATAATTTTGCTAGTGGTAGAGCACTGTTTGAGCTGGGGGGGGGAACTGTCTTGTGGCCGGCGGTACAGGCACAGGGCCCCTCATATTACAACGGTGTGTCTGACGTTGGGTGCGCACCACCACCGCCAGAGACACTTTATTGTACTATGAGGGACCCAGTGGCAGTGCCGTCGACCAAAAGCGGCCACACCCACCTCTTCAGACAAACAGCACTCTCAAGGGTCCAAGCGCAAAGTGGCGATAGCACGGCCCCGTGTGGGGAGTTTGGCCATTTCGTGAGGTGGAAACATGTCGTATGCTGGACAATCAGGTGAAGAAAATTACGAGATTGGAAAAGTCATTCAGAATAGTCCACAGGCAAGACCTTTTCATAGGAAAGCTAGGTGTCAGCCGGGCAGGGTGGGGCAAAAGATTTTGAAATCCAGTTGTGGTTCATTTTAATGAAGGTTAGATCATCTACATTTTGGGTAGCCAGACGAGTCCTTTTTTCTGTTAGTATTGAACCTGCAGCACTGAATACTCTTTCTGATAGGACACTAGCTGCCGGGCAAGCAAGCTCCTGCAATGCATATTCTGCCAATTCTGGCCAGGTGTCTAATTTGGATGCCCAGTAATCAAATGGGAATGACGGTTGAGGGAGAACGTCGATAAGGGATGAAAAATAGTTTGTAACCATACTGGACAAATGTTGTCTCCTGTCACTTTGAATTGATGCTGCAGTACCTGTCCTGTCTGCGGTCATAGAAAAATCACTCCACAACCTGGTCAGAAAACCCCTCTGTCCAACGCCACTTCTGATTTCTGCCCCTCTAACACCTCTGGTCTGCTGGCCCCTGGAGCTCGTGTGAGAACGATCACGGGCGCTGTGTGCAGGGAATGCCAGAAGCAAACGGTCAACAAGAGTTGATTGTTTTGTTGCTAATATTAGTTCCAAGTTCTCATGTGGCATAATATTTTGCAATTTGCCTTTATAGCGAGGATCAAGGAGGCAGGCCAACCAGTAATCGTCATCGTTCATCATTTTTGTAATGCGTGTGTCCCTTTTGAGGATACGCAAGGCATAATCCGCCATGTGGGCCAAAGTTCCCGTTGTCAAATCTGCGGTTGTGCTTGGTTGAGGGGCAGTTGCAGGCAAATCTACGTCACTTGTGTCCCTCAAAAAACCAGAACCCGGCCTTGCCACGCCACCAATTTCCCGTGCCCCCGGGAAAGCTTCCTCATTAAAAATATACTCATCCCCATCATCCTCCTCATCCTCCACCTCCTCTTCGCCCGGTACCTCGTCATGTACACTGCCCTGACCAGACAATCGCTGACTGTCATCAAGGCTTTCCTCTTCCTCTGGTGCAGACGCCTGATCCTTTATGTGCGTCAAACTTTGCATCAGCAGACGCATTAGGGGGATGCTCATGCTTATTATGGCGTTGTCTGCACTAACCAGCCGTGTGCATTCCTCAAAACACTGAAGGACTTGACACATGTCTTGAATCTTCGACCACTGCACACCTGACAACTCCATGTCTGCCATCCTACTGCCTGCCCGTGTATGTGTATCCTCCCACAAAAACATAACAGCCCGCCTCTGTTCGCACAGTCTCTGAAGCATGTGCAGTGTTGAGTTCCACCTTGTTGCAACGTCTATGATTAGGCGATGCTGGGGAAGGTTCAAAGAACGCTGATAGGTCTGCATACGGCTGGAGTGTACAGGCGAACGGCGGATATGTGCGCAAAGTCCACGCACTTTGAGGAGCAGGTCGGATAACCCCGGATAACTTTTCAGGAAGCACTGCACCACCAGGTTTAAGGTGTGAGCCAGGCAAGGAATGTGTTTCAGTTGGGAAAGGGAGATGGCAGCCATGAAATTCCTTCCGTTATCACTCACTACCTTGCCTGCCTCAAGATCTACAGTGCCCAGCCACGACTGCGTTTCTTGCTGCAAGAACTCGGACAGAACTTCCGCGGTGTGTCTATTGTCGCCCAAACACTTCATAGCCAATACAGCCTGCTGACGTATGCCAGTAGCTGCCCCATAATGGGAGACCTGGTGTGCAACAGTGGCAGGTGCGGATGGAGTGTTTGTGCGACTGCGGTCTGTGGACGAGCTCTTGCTTCTGCAGGAGGACGAGGAGGAGGAGGAGGAGGGGGTGCGAACGGCTACAGACAACTGTTTACTAGACCGTGGGCTAGGCAGAACTGTCCCAAACTTGCTGTCCCCTGTGGACCCTGAATCCACCACATTTACCCAGTGTGCCGTGATGGACACGTAACGTCCCTGGCCATGCCTACTGGTCCATGCATCTGTTGTCAGGTGCACCTTTGTGCTCACAGATTGCCTGAGTGCATGGACGATGCGCTCTTTAACATGCTGGTGGAGGGCTGGGATGGCTTTTCTGGAAAAAAAGTGTCGACTGGGTAGCTCGTAGCGTGGTACAGCGTAGTCCATCAGGTCTTTGAAAGCTTCGCTTTCAACTAACCGGTAGGGCATCATCTCTAACGAGATTAGTCTAGCTATGTGGGCGTTCAAACCCTGTGTACGCGGATGCGAGGCTAAGTATTTCCTTTTTCTAACCATAGTCTCATGTAGGGTGAGCTGGACTGGAGAGCTGGAGATCGTGGAACTAGCGGGGGTGCCGGTGGACATGGCAGACTGAGAGACGGTGGGAGATGGTATTGTTGCCGCCGGTGCCCTAGATGCAGTGTTTCCTACTACGAAACTGGTGATTCCCTGACCCTGACTGCTTTGGCCTGGCAAAGATACCTGCACAGATACAGCAGGTGGTGCGCTAAATGGTGGTCCTACACTGCCGGAAGGGATGTTGCGTTGATGACTAGCTTCATTGGCCGAGGGTGCAACAACCTTAAGGGACGTTTGGTAGTTAGTCCAAGCTTTCAAATGCATGGTGGTTAAATGTCTATGCATGCAACTAGTATTGAGACTTTTCAGATTCTGACCTCTGCTTAAGGAAGTAGAACATTTTTGACAGATGACTTTGCGCTGATCAATTGGATGTTGTTTAAAAAAATGCCAGACTGCACTCTTTCTAGCATCGGATACCTTTTCAGGCATTGCAGACTGAGCTTTAACCGGATGGCCACGCTGTCCTCCACCAGGTTTTGGCTTTGCCACGCGTTTTGGGCAAGATACGGGCCCGGCAGATGGAACCTGTGGCGATGTTGATGCCTGCTGCGGCCCCTCCTCCTCCTCTGCTTCAGAACTGCTGCCGCCTGCACCCTGTTCCCCCAATGGCTGCCAATCGGGGTCAAGAACTGGGTCATCTAATAACTCTTCTTGTACCTCCTGCGCAACTTCGTCTGTGTCACCGTGTCGTTCGGTGGTATAGCGTTCGTGATGGGGCAACATAGTCTCATCAGGGTCTGATTCTTGATCAGCACCCTGCGAGGGCAATGTTGTGGTCTGAGTCAAAGGACCAGCATAGTAGTCTGGCTGTGGCTGTGCGTCAGTGCACTCCATGTCAGATTCAATTTGTAATGGGCATGGACTGTTAACTGCTTCACTTTCTAAGCCAGGGACGGTATGTGTAAAGAGCTCCATGGAGTAACCCGTTGTGTCGCCTGCTGCATTCTTCTCTGTTGTTGTTTTTGCTGAAGAGGACAAGGAAGTGACTTGTCCCTGACCGTGAACATCCACTAACGACGCGCTGCTTTTACTTTTACCAGTTTCACGAGATGAGGCAAAAGAGCTAGAGGCTGAGTCAGCAAGATAAGCCAAAACTTGCTCTTGCTGCTCCGGCTTTAAAAGCGGTTTTCCTAATCCCAGAAAAGGGAGCGTTCGAGGCCTTGTGTAGCCGGACGACGAACCTGGCTCCACAGCTCCAGACTTAGGTGCAATATTTTTTCCCCCACGACCACCTGATGCTCCACCACTACCACTACCCTCATTACCAGCTGACAATGAACGCCCCCGGCCACGACCTCTTCCACTAGACTTCCTCATTGTTTTAAAAACGTAACCAAACTAACGTTATTTGTTGCAGTCACACAACTTACACGGTGAGCTATAACTTCTGTATGATTTAGCTACCCCTTTACAGGTTGGTGAGACCACAGCGAAAATCAGGCCCAATGTTACACACTCTTTTTTTGGTGGCTGCAAATTAGAGAGATGCCCCACACGCAGGACTGTCACTGAAGCACAAATGTTAATATTAATGTCACACTATTATTTTTTTTTTATTTTTATTTTTTTCAGGAACACTTTAGAAACCCCCCAAAAAAAAAAAAATAGATTTTTGCAGGGAGAATTTAGAAAACAAATGTAACAAACTATATGCTTTCTATGGGCCACTGAGTGAGAGATGACGCACACAGGAATCAGGAGTGGCACACAAGCCCAGAGGCCAATATTTTTCTACCAATGATTGATGGAGTTATTTTCTCTGGTAGATTTTGGAACCCAAATCAAGGAAAAAAAATGTAGGCTTTCTATGGACCACAATTGGAGAGAGAGAGAGAGAGAGATGGCACACCCAGGAGTCAAGACTGGCACACAAGCAGAAAGGCCAATATTAATCTCCCACTGTTTTTTTTGGTTGTTTTTTTTTTTTTTTTTTTCAGGGAGACTTTAGAAAAAAAAATAATAAAAAAAATATGATTTTATCAGGAAGAATTTAGAAACCAAATAAAATAAAATGATTTTTTCAGGGAGAATTTAGAAAACAAATAAAACCAAAAATAGGCGTTCTATGGCCCACTGACTGAGAGATGACGCACCCAGGAGTCAAGACTGGCACACAAGCAGAAAGGCCAATATTAATCTCCCACTGTTTTTTTTGGTTGTTTTTTTTTTTTTTTTTTTCAGGGAGACTTTAGAAAAAAAAATAATAAAAAAAATATGATTTTATCAGGAAGAATTTAGAAACCAAATAAAATAAAATGATTTTTTCAGGGAGAATTTAGAAAACAAATAAAACCAAAAATAGGCGTTCTATGGCCCACTGACTGAGAGATGACGCACCCAGGAGTCAAGACTGGCACACAAGCAGAAAGGCCAATATTAATCTCCCACTGTTTTTTTTGGTTGTTTTTTTTTTTTTTTTTTTCAGGGAGACTTTAGAAAAAAAAATAATAAAAAAAATATGATTTTATCAGGAAGAATTTAGAAACCAAATAAAATAAAATGATTTTTTCAGGGAGAATTTAGAAAACAAATAAAACCAAAAATAGGCGTTCTATGGCCCACTGACTGAGAGATGACGCACCCAGGAGTCAAGACTGGCACACAAGCAGAAAGGCCAATATTAATCTCCCACTGTTTTTTTTGGTTGTTTTTTTTTTTTTTTTTTTCAGGGAGACTTTAGAAAAAAAAATAATAAAAAAAATATGATTTTATCAGGAAGAATTTAGAAACCAAATAAAATAAAATGATTTTTTCAGGGAGAATTTAGAAAACAAATAAAACCAAAAATAGGCGTTCTATGGCCCACTGACTGAGAGATGACGCACCCAGGAGTCAAGACTGGCACACAAGCAGAAAGGCCAATATTAATCTCCCACTGTTTTTTTTGGTTGTTTTTTTTTTTTTTTTTTCAGGGAGACTTTAGAAAAAAAAATAATAAAAAAAATATGATTTTATCAGGAAGAATTTAGAAACCAAATAAAATAAAATGATTTTTTCAGGGAGAATTTATAAAACAAATAAAACCAAAAATAGGCGTTCTATGGCCCACTGACTGAGAGATGACGCACCCAGGAGTCAAGACTGGCACACAAGCAGAAAGGCCAATATTAATCTCCCACTGTTTTTTTTGGTTGTTTTTTTTTTTTTTTTTTTCAGGGAGACTTTAGAAAAAAAAATAATAAAAAAAATATGATTTTATCAGGAAGAATTTAGAAACCAAATAAAATAAAATGATTTTTTCAGGGAGAATTTAGAAAACAAATAAAACCAAAAATAGGCGTTCTATGGCCCACTGACTGAGAGATGACGCACCCAGGAGTCAAGACTGGCACACAAGCAGAAAGGCCAATATTAATCTCCCACTGTTTTTTTTGGTTGTTTTTTTTTTTTTTTTTTCAGGGAGACTTTAGAAAAAAAAATAATAAAAAAAATATGATTTTATCAGGAAGAATTTAGAAACCAAATAAAATAAAATGATTTTTTCAGGGAGAATTTATAAAACAAATAAAACCAAAAATAGGCGTTCTATGGCCCACTGACTGAGAGATGACGCACCCAGGAGTCAAGACTGGCACACAAGCAGAAAGGCCAATATTAATCTCCCACTGTTTTTTTTTTTTTTTTTCAGGGAGACTTTAGAAAAAAAAATAATAAAAAAAATATGATTTTATCAGGAAGAATTTAGAAACCAAATAAAATAAAATAATTTTTTCAGGGAGAATTTAGAAAACAAATAAAACCAAAAATAGGCGTTCTATGGCCCACTGACTGAGAGATGACGCACACAGGAGTCAGGAGTGGCACACAAACCCAGAGGCCAATATTTTTCTACCAATGATTGATGTAGTTATTTTCTCTGGTAGATTTTAGAACCCAAATCAAGGAAAAAAAATATAGGCTTTCTATGGACCACAATTGGAGAGAGAGAGAGAGAGAGAGAGAGAGAGAGAGAGAGAGAGAGAGATGGCACACCCAGGAGTCAAGACTGGCACACAAGCAGAAAGGCCAATATTAATCTCCCACTGTTTTTTTGGTTGTTTTTTTTTTTTTTTTTTTTCAGGGAGACTTTAGAAATAAAAATAATAAAAAAAATATGATTTTATCAGGAAGAATTTAGAAACCAAATAAAATAAAATGATTTTTTCAGGGAGAATTTAGAAAACAAATAAAACCAAAAATATGCGTTCTATGGCCCACTGACTGAGAGAGAGAGAGAGATGGAACGCTTAGTACTGGCACACAAGCCCAAAGGGCAATATTAATCTCCCTTTTTTTTTCCAGGGAGAATTTCTGAAACCCAAAAAAAAAATAAAATAGGCTTTCTATGGCCCACTATTTGTGAGAGAGATGGGACGCTCAGGACTGGCACAGATGGCACGCTCAGGACTGGCACAGAAGCCCAGAGGCCAATATTAATCTCCCTTTTTTTCTGGGAGAATTTATAAAACCAAAAAAATATTTAAATAGGCTTTCTATGGCCCACTATTTGTGAGAGAGATGGCACGCTCAGGACTGGCACAGATGGCACGCTCACAACTGGCACAGAAGCCCAGAGGCCAATATTAATCTCCCTTTTTTTCTGGGAGAATTTATAAAACCAAAAAAATATTTAAATAGGCTTTCTATGGCCCACTATTTGTGAGAGAGATGGCACGCTCAGGACTGGCACAGATGGCACGCTCACAACTGGCACACAAGCCCAGAGGCCAATATTAATCTCCCTTTTTTCAGGGAAAATTTATAAAACCAAAAAAAAAATTAAATAGGCTTTCTATGGCCCACTATTTGTGAGAGAGATGGCACGCTCAGGACTGGCACAGATGGCACGCTCACAACTGGCACACAAGCCCAGAGGCCAATATTAATCTCCCTTTTTTCAGGGAAAATTTATAAAACCAAAAAAAAAATTAAATAGGCTTTCTATGGCCCACTATTTGTGAGAGAGATGGGACGCTCAGGACTGGCACAGATGGCACGCTCAGGACTGGCACAGAAGCCCAGAGGCCAATATTAATCTCCCTTTTTTTCAGGGAGAATTTATAAAACCCAAAAAAAAATAAAATAGGCTTTCTATGGCCCACTATTTGTGAGAGAGATGGCACACTCAGGACTGGCACACAAGCCCAAAGGCCAATATTAATCTCCCACTGTATTTTTATCAGGGAGAATTTATACACCCCACAAAAAAAAATACAGAAAAATGAAAAGGCTTTCTATGGCCCACTATGTGAGAGAGATGGCACACACAGGGATGGCACTCTAGCAGAAATGCCAAATTGCCAATCTTAATCTCCCACCAAAAAAAAAAAAAAAAAAAAAACAGGGAATGTCCTACAATTACTATCTCCCTGCCTGCAGTAATCTCAGCCAGGTATGGCAGGCAGCTACTATCTCCCTGCCTGCAGTAATCTCAGCCAGGTATGGCAGGCAGCAATAAGGAGTGGACTGATGCACAAATGAAATAAAAAGTGTGGACAAACAAAAAAGATAGCTGTGCAGAAAGGAAGGAACAAGAGGATTTGTGCTTTGAAAAAAGCAGTTGGTTTGCACAGCGGCGTACACACAGCAATGCAGCTATCAGGGAGCCTTCTAGGGCAGCCCAATGAGCTACAGCGCTGAGGGGAAAAAAAAAAAAAAAAAAAATTCCACTGTCCCTGCACACCGAGGGTGGTGTTGGACAGTGCAAATCGCTGCAGCACAAGCGGTTTTGTGGTTAATGGACCCTGCCTAACGCTATCCCTGCTTCTGACAAAGCGGCAGCAACCTCTCCCTAAGCTCAGATCAGCAGCAGTAAGATGGCGGTCGGCGGGAACGCCTCTTTATAGCCCCTGTGACGTCGCAGACAGCAAGCCAATCACTGCAATGCCCTTCTCTAAGATGGTGGGGACCAGGACCTATGTCATCACGCTGCCCACACTCTGCGTTTACCTTCATTGGCTGAGAAATGGCGCTTTTCGCGTCATTGAAACGCGACTTTGGCGCGAAAGTCGCGTACCGCATGGCCGACCCCGCACAGGGGTCGGATCGGGTTTCATGAAACCCCGACTTAGCCAAAAGTCGGCGACTTTTGAAAATGTTCGACCCGTTTCGCTCAACCCTAGTGATCACATTTTACAAACTACACCTCTTAATGAATTCATCTAGGGGTGCAGCAAGCATATCAAAAGATACCGATGGATCATGGACCAGACAGAGTCCACAGTATCACCATCTGCCTCATTATAGGAAATTTTCCGCGAGAGCTGAATCATGTATTTCAGAGGCTTGAATGGACATCCATATGTAAGCACTCAGTATATAGAGAAGGGTAAATGTGAGATGAATCTTACTGAGATGTTTGGGAGGCAGAATAAACAAATCAACAGCAGACCAAGAATTGGTTCCATTTTTGTATGCTGTTCTGCGCGTCAGTGCAATTATAGCTATATCAGATTTATGTCAAATTTTTATGTTGAGCTGCTAACACATACTAAAAAAAACTACTTTTAATTGTAAAAAAAAGTTTTTGCATTGCCATATTTTGAGAGCTATCATTTTTCTTTATTTTTGCCAAAACATTCATGTGAGGGCTTCTTTTTTGCAGAACGAGTTGACTGTTATTTTGGTTCCATTTTCAGGCAAATAACATTTTTGATCGCTTTTTATTGTAATTTATGGGAGGCAGAATGAAAAAAATCCAGCAATTCATTAATTGTTTTTTATTTTTCTTATGGCATTCACCATGTGGTAAAAGTGATAAGACAGATATATTCTTCTGGTCAGTACCATTACAGCAATACCACATTTATATATATTTTTTAATGTTTTGCTTCTTTTACACAATAAAATCTTTCTTTACAGAAAAAAAATGTTTTTGCATCATTTTTCTGCTGATTGAGCTGTTTTGCAGGTTGTTTTGTGTGTAACAAAATGACATTTTCAGCAATGTAATGTTTCTTTCCATTTGACTTTCTGATAACTTTTTATTCCACTATTTCTTTGATGGCATTATAAAAAAGCATTGATTTTTGCAACATTTTTTTTTTTTAATGGTGTTCCTTGAAGGGGTTTACTAGTATGACAGTTTTATAGGTCAGGTCATATAGGCACGTCAAAGGTTCTGAACGGGTTAAGGTACTAATGAACTCTTTTTGTTAGTTGGGTGGTTCATGCCATATACTGTACTCAGTAAAAATCATCTGATGGTCATTTTTGAAAGCTGGTGTTTCCACAAATCAACTCTTGATCATAGGAAACTATTCCTGGCAACTACCTCATGAAGCAGCGTGAGAGATTCCCAAGGGGGTGTAAATCTGTCATCAACAGTTCAGGCAACCGTACTATTAAAGGTTGCAGTTGCTCTCCTTTGCCTCCAGCAAGCATAATAGTGGTGAGGAAGCACGGGGTCTAATGGAATTTATGGCACATCAGTTGTCTCAGTTACAGTAGGATGATGTTACCTTTAATGGTGACTGACACCATCAGTTTGAGTCATTGTCCTGCAGAGTGCATTTCCTTCAGCTGCCATAACAGTTAATATTTTACTTAGTGAAATTTCAATTCCAACAATGACACCTCAATCTCTTCAGCTATTTAGACCCCTAGCCCACTCCATCTCAGGATTAAAGAAAATATTTCACAAGGAAAACTTTTTCCAGTTGAATTATTGGATGACATAAACAGTCAACCTTTGCACTCGGATGACATAGGGCCGGAGAAGATGTAGGACAAGATCCGAACAACTAGCTGTGTTGCTGGCTCTAGCAATGGTCTCAATCTGAGTCAGGGCAAATTTAGAGGTGGGAATCTGGAAGGGGGTGAGGAACATTGCATATTTCCCTGTTTGCAGCCCTCGAGGAATGCAGTTTGACACCCCTGATGTATGGCATATGAGTAATGTAAAGTGAATATGTACACTGCTCAAAAAAATAAAGGCAACACTAAAATCCCACATCCTAGATATCACTGAATGAAATATTCCAGTTGTAAATCTTTATTCATTACATAGCGGAATGTGTTGAGAGCAAAAAAACCTAAAGATTATCAACGTAAATCACAACTAATATCCCACAGAGATCTGGAGTTGGAATGATGCTCAAAATCAAAGTGGAAAATTAAGTTACAGGCTGATCCAACTTCAGTGGAAATGCCTCAAGACAAGGAAATGATGCTCAGTAGTGTGTGTGGCCTCCACGTGCCTGTATGATCTACCTACGCCTGGGCATGCTCCTGATCAGGTGGTGGATGGTCTCCTGAGGGATCAATCAATCGCATTCAGGTCTGGCGAATGGGTGGGCCAATCCATAGCTTCAATGCCTTCACCTTGCAGGAACTGCTGACACACTCCAGCCACATGAGGTCTGGCATTATCCTGCATTAGGAGGAACCCAGGGACAACCGCACCAGCATATGGTCTCACAAAGGGTCAGAGGATCTCATCTCGGTATCTAACGGCAGTCAGGCTACCTCTGGCAAGCACATGGAGGACTGTGAGACCCTCCAAAGAAATGCCACACCACACCATTACTGATCCACTGCCAAACCTGTCATGCTGAAGGATGTTGCAGGCAGAAGATCGCTCTCCACGGCGTCTCCAGACTCTGTCACGTGTGTCACATGTGCTCAGTGTGTACCTGATTTCATCTGTGAAGAGCACAGGGGGCCAGTGGCAAATTTGCGAATCCTGATATTTTGTGGCAAATGCCAAGCGTCCTGCACAGCGTTGGGCTGTGAGCACAACCCCCATCTGTGGACATCGGGCACTCAGACCATCCTCATGTTGTCGGTTTCTAACCGTTTGTGCAGACACATGCACATTAGTGGCCTGCTGGAGGTTATTTTGCAGGGCTCTGGCAGTGCTCCTCCAGTTCCTCCTTGCACAAAGGCTGAGGTAACGGTCCTGCTGCTGGATTGTTGCCCTCCTACGGCCCCTTTACATCTCCTGGTGTACTGGCCTGTCTCCTGGTAGCACCTCCAGCCTCTGGACACTACACTGGCAGACACAGCAAACCTTCTTGCCAGAAGCTCACATTGATGTGCCATCATGGATGAGCTGCACTTCCTGAGCCACTTGTGTGGGTTGTAGAGTCCGTCTCATGCTACCATGAGTGTGAAAGCACAACCAACATTCAAAAGTGACCAAAACATCAGCTAGAAAGCATTGGTACTGAGATGTGGTCTGTGGTCCCCACCTGCAGAACCACTCCTTTATTGAGTGTGTCTTGATAATTGCCAATAATTTCCATCTGTTGTCTATTCCATTTGCACAACTTCATGTGAAATTGATTGTCAAACAGTGTTGCTTCCTAAGTGGACAGTTTGATTTAACAAAAGTTTGATTTACTTGAGTTATATCCTGTTTAGTGTTGAGCATTCCGATACCGCAAGTATCGGGTATCGGCCGATATTTGCGGTATCGGAATTCCGATACTGAATTCCGATACTTCCCGCGTATCGGATACCGGAATCGGAAGTTCCCAGAATTCAAATTGAACGCAGCAGCCAATGAGGAATGAATGAAAGTGTGGGCACATCCTGTTTAGCATGGTGGGCATGTAAGTACTGGCAAGGCTTGGATTGGCTGCTGAAATGATGTCACTCTGCACTATAAAAAAGCGCTGCCGCCATTTTGCGCTCACTCTGCTGTGATTTCAGTTAGGGACAGGACGCTGTGTTCTAACTGAGGGCCAGTTGAGCTAGCTAATTGCTTTATTTTCCTTTCCAAAGGCTAATTTAGCAAAACGCTGTGTGTTCTTCACTGTTCACCTTGCTCTTGCCTTGCAGCGCTGTTTTAACAGCGTTCTGCAAGGTCTCTGTGTGTGTGTGTGTGCAGCTCACTCTGTAGTCTGTGTGCAGCCATATACCCGGTTGTATTCAGCTCAGGGGGGGTTCACACTGCCTCACACAGTTGTTCTTTTTTGCTCTTAGTGCAGCCTGCTGCACATTTTTTCTCAAATTTCCTATTAGTGTTTTTCCACCAGTCTCCAGCTCTATTGTGGAAAAACACTACATAGGATAACCTAGAGGGGGTTTTTTGGGCCTTGCAGCGCCGTTTACGGCTGTCTGCACGGTCTCCGTGTGAGCCCAGCTCGCCCTGTAGTCTGTGTGCAGCCATAGCCGGTTGGATTCAGCTCAGGGTTCGTTACTGGCTCATACCTTGAGAAAAATTTTCCTTTTTTTCAAATAGTGCAGCCTGTTTAAAATTTGAAAAAAAAAATTCCTATTAGTGTCTTTCCACTCGTATCCAGCTAAATAGTGGAAAAACACTATATAGGATAACCTAGAGGAGGGTTTTTTGGCCTTGCAGCGCCGTTTACGGCTGTCTGCACGGTCTCCGTGTGAGCCCAGCTCGCCCTGTAGTCTGTGTGCAGCCATAGCCGGTTGGATTCAGCTCAGGGTTCGTTACTGGCTCATACCTTGAGAAAAATTTTCCTTTTTTTCAAATAGTGCAGCCTGTTTAAAATTTGAAAAAAAAAATTCCTATTAGTGTCTTTCCACTCGTATCCAGCTAAATAGTGGAAAAACACTATATAGGATAACCTAGAGGAGGGTTTTTTGGCCTTGCAGCGCCGTTTACGGCTGTCTGCACGGTCTCCGTGTGAGCCCAGCTCGCCCTGTAGTCTGTGTGCAGCCATAGCCGGTTGGATTCAGCTCAGGGTTCGTTACTGGCTCATACCTTGAGAAAAATTTTCCTTTTTTTCAAATAGTGCAGCCTGTTTAAAATTTGAAAAAAAAAATTCCTATTAGTGTCTTTCCACTCGTATCCAGCTAAATAGTGGAAAAACACTATATAGGATAACCTAGAGGAGGGTTTTTTGGCCTTGCAGCGCCGTTTACGGCTGTCTGCACGGTCTCCGTGTGAGCCCAGCTCGCCCTGTAGTCTGTGTGCAGCCATAGCCGGTTGGATTCAGCTCAGGGTGCGTTACTGCCTCATACCTTGAAAAACAATTTCCTTTTTTTCAAATAGTGCAGCCAGTTTAAAATTTGAAAAAAAAAATTCCTATTAGTGTCTTTCCACTTGTATCCAGCTAAATAGTGGAAAAACACTATATAGGATAACCTAGAGGAGGGTTTCTTGGCCTTGCAGCGCCGTTTACGGCTGTCTGCACGGTCTCCGTGTGATTTAAACTAGCTCTGTAGCCCGATCTGCACCAAAAAAAAGGTTAAGTTCACCAAACACAACTTACACTTGTGTAGGCCACATTTGAAAAATAATAAAGTTTAGTCCACAATTTACAACATTAGTGTTTCTTACACCTGTTAGGAGGAGCATTACAGGAATAAGCACACTAAGGCCTTAGTACTTTTCTGCTTATCTTTATCTGTCAACCAAGATGAAGAGGGCAGGGAGTAAGGCACGTGGGCGTGGGCGCGGAGCAGGGAGAGGAGCAGGGAGAGGACGTGGTGATTCTGTGCCTGCTGCGGGCGCCGGTGACTCGTCGTCACTCAGTTTCAGCAGGGAACAGTCCTTCATGCGCAGCTTTGTCGGAGAGCGCCGTGCACCGCTGCTGCGTGAAGACCAAATTGAAGCCGTTGTCGGGTGGATGGCAGCTAACGCCTCGGCATCGACTTCAGTTAGTGCCACATCCTCTCAGGCACAGAGCACTGGAGAGCAGCCATCTGTCTCTTCACCACCTGCCAAATTGGCCAGGCAGTCAGAGAGCCCAGGACAGGAGCCGTCTCTACTTCTGTTCTCTGAATCTCTTGGCTTGGAAACAGGGGGCCAGCCAAGCAGCATTGGAGAAATGGAAGAAGAGGCAGTGTGCAGTGATGCCCAACACCTTTTTCTCTCTGACTCTGAAGAGGCAGGTGGGCCAGTGCCTCCGGTGACCACAGCGCAGTACGCATCTGATGATGAAACTCAGGTGCCGCTTTCTCGTGCGTACTGTGCTGCTGAGACTACCCAGGAGGAGCAGTTGGTGGCAGAGGGTAGTGGAGATGATGAGGTCCTTGACCCATCGTGGCGTGAGGAACAGGAAGGTGGTGGGAGCAGCTCAGAGGAAGAGCTTCCTCTTACGGGCCAAAGAGGGAGAGGGAGGGGGAAGACTGCGGAGCCTGTAGCCTCCACTTTGGCACCCGTTAGGAGCCTGTCTCTTTCCAAAGCCAAAAAGGGCGCTCCCAAGACTTGCAGTGCCTGGTCCTTTTTTGACACAGTTGCAGATGACATTTGTTTTGTCAAATGCAAGCTGTGTCATCATAAAGTAAAAAGAGGGAAAAATGTCAGCAACCTCAATACCACAAATATGTGGAAACATGTGCGGACCAGGCACGCGGTGGAGTTACAGAAACACACTGAAGATGTAGGCCAACCAACAGCGGCAGCTACCACCTCTTCAGCTCGTGTTGCCTCTTCCTCCAGCTCACGCACAGCTGGTTTGGCTTCCTCCCAGAGACCTTGTGTAATTCCACCCACAGCACCACCTTCCCAGTCATCCTCACACTCCCAGTCTACTCTACAGCCATCGGTAGTACAGGCATGGGAGAAAAGGCGGGCATTCTCGGCCAACCACCCCCGAGCACAGGCTCTGAATGCAGGCATTGCCAAACTGTTGTCCCTGGAAATGCTCTCGTTCAGGCTGGTGGAGACTGACAGCTTCCGTGACTTGATGGCATTGGCAGTCCCACAGTACAAGGTGCCCAGCCGCTTTTACTTCAGCAGGCAGGCTGTCCCTGCCCTGCACAGGCATGTTGAGGCAAACATAAAACATGCGCTACTGAACGCCGTCAGTAGCAAGGTCCACCTCACCACCGATGCGTGGACCAGTCAGCATGGACAGGGGCGATATGTTTCCCTCACTGCCCATTGGGTTAATGTTGTTGAGCCAGGTACAGATCGTGCGAGTGGCGCAGGACGTGTCCTGCCCACTCCAAGGATTGCAGGAATCCAGTCTGTACGCATCGACTCCTCCTCTTACACCAGTTCCTCTGATTCCTCTCTGCAGGATCCGTCACAGTCCACCCCCACATGGACCCGTGAACGTTTACCTATGACCGACATGAGCACAGCCGTGGCCAAACGTCAGCAGGCCGTCTTGAAACTAGTTTCATTGGGGCATCGAAGCCACACAGCGCAGGAGCTCTGGAATGCCATAAAGCAGGAGAGCGATGTGTGGTTACTGCCAGCGAATCTCCAGCCAGGCATGGTAGTGTGTGACAATGGCCGAAATCTGGTGGCAGCTTTGGCCCTTGGCAACCTCACTCACATCCCATGTCTGGCACATGTGCTCAATTTGGTTGTGCAGAGTTTTCTGAGGGACTATCCGGATCTTGATGCCCTGCTGCACAAGGTCCGCCTAGAGTGTGCTCACTTGCGGCGTTCCAGCTTGGCCAGATCCCGCATTGCTGCTCTGCAGCGCCGATTCCGCCTTCCGGAACACCGCATCATATGTGACCTACCTACCCGGTGGAATTCCACGTTACATATGTTGGAGCGGTTGTGTGAGCAGCAGCAAGCAGTTATGGAGTACCAGCTGCATCAGGCGCAAAGAAGTCGCAGTCAGCGCCGATCAGACTTCACAACCACAGAGTGGGCCACTATGAAGGACGTCTGCCAGGTTTTGCGTCCTTTTGATTATTCCACGCGGATGGCAAGTGCAGATGATGCACTAGTCAGCATGACTGTCCCCCTTATCTGCCTGCTTCAGCAAACTTTGCAAGGGTTAAGGGATGATGTGGTGGAAGAGGTGGAGGATGAGGAGTCACCTTTTCCATCAGCTTCTGGAGAGTCAGCGCCACGTGGTTCCTCACAAAGGGGTACGCAGGGGCCAATTTGTGAGGAGGATGAGGAGGAGTCAATGGAGGAGGAAGAGCTCCGTCCAGAGGAGGGAGCGACACAATTGTCCAGTGGTCAGTGTGTACAGCGAGGGTGGGGTGATGACGAGCGGGCAGAGATCATGTCTCAAGCAGGGGACAGCGTTTCTGGGCCGGTTGGCACTCTGCAGCACATGGTGGATTTCATGCTGCAGTGCCTGAGAAACGACCGCCGCATCGACCACATTCTCAACATGCCTGATTATTGGGTGTTCACCCTCCTCGATCCTCGCTACCGGGACAACGTCCAAAACCTCATCCCTGCGTTGACCCGGGAGCGTAAATTGCGGGAGTACCACGACACACTGGTGAATTCCATCATCTTCTCCTGTCCAACTGAGAGGAGTGCTGCTAGTGCTTTACAAAGCAGCTCAGTGCGTCGAGGCAGTGGGGGAGGCTCTGCCCAAAGAGGGAGCAGAAGCAGTGCCTCTGCCCAAGGCAAGCCCAGTATGGCACAACTCTGGCACACTTTTGTGTGCCCGCCCCAAATGTCTACACCATCACCGGCGGCTCCAGTCAGCAGGAGGCAACGGTTCCGTCAGATGGTGACAGACTACATGGCTTGCCCTCTTACTGTACTCCCAGACGGCTCTTCCCCGTTCAAGTTTTGGGTCTCTAAGCTGGATACATGGCCAGAGCTAAGCCAGTATGCATTGGAGGTGCTGGCTTGCCCTGCGGCTAGTGTCTTATCGGAACGTGTCTTTAGTGCCGCAGGTGGTGTACTAACAGACCGTCGCATGCGACTATCCTCCGATAACGTTGACCGGCTTACTTTCCTGAAAATGAACCAGGCCTGGATCTCGCAGGAATTTGCCACTCCTCTGCCTGATTAAGTAATTGGGTGTCATCCAGGTCTCCTGCTGTGTTCATCTTTCTACCACCTGAACTGCTATTCCTGGGCTCCAACACCGCCAGTTGCGGCTCAGAAGTGCAGGCTGCACAGTAAAAACATACGACCCAGTGTTATTGGGTTTCAGTAACGTCAGCTGATCCCCAGCTGTGTAGCCGGCAATGTGTCCTGCGACCGCCACGCTGGCACAACAACCTAAATGTAAGGGAACCTGTCCCCCCCCCCCCCCCCCGTCGTTTGTTACTGAAAGAGCCATCTTGTGCAGCAGTAATGCTGCACAAGGAAAAGGTAGCTCTTTTTTTTTAGCTCTTTGCACACGCAGAACTTAACACTTATAAAATGTGTTCACTGATACCGTTATACCGTCCCGGAGCTGGGACTTTCCTTCGTAATGTGACGCAGCACAGCCGTCATTCCTACCCCCTTGGTGCCATGCGCTGCCTCCTCAGCGTTGTTTTAAGCTGTCACGGAGCCTGCGCTGTTCTGTTATCCCTTGGGCATGCCCTATTTGCGCTGCCTGTCTTCTGACATAATTTGGTGTCAGGCTGGCTGCGCCTGTGCGGCCGCGGTGCCCGAGATCCCGCCTCGCAGTGTCTTCTGATTGAGTCACACTGCGGGCCTGGGATCCATGGGCATGCGCAGTGCATATCTTCCCCTCGGGCTCTCGCTCATTTCCCTCCGCCTTCTTTAGACTGTGCGCCGTCAGCTGATCCCTAGCATGCCACGGCCGTGACACCGCACAGTCTGAAGAAGAGGGAAGGAGGGGAGTGAGAGTCGAGGTTATGCACTGTGCATGCCCATGGTTCCAAGGCCCGCAGTGGGATTACGTTAGATGAGACTGCGAGGTGGGATCTGGAGCAGCGTGGACGCACAGGCACTGACAGCCTGACACCAAATTATGTCAGAAGACAGGCAGCGCTAATTGGGCATGGCCAAGGGCTAACAGAACAGCGCAGGCTCCGTGGCAGCTTAAAACAACGCTGAGGAGGCAGCGCACGGCATCAAGGGGATAGGAATGACAGCTGTGCTGTGTCCCATTACGAAGGAAATTCGCACCTCCGGAACGGTTTAACGGTATAAAGGGACACATTTTTAGTGTTTACTTCGGTGTTTGCAAGGAGCATAATTAAAAGAGCAACCTTTTCCTTTTGCATCCTTAGTGCTGCACAACATGGCTCTTTCAGCTACAAACGTCTTGGGGGGGGGGGGTTAAAGGTTTCCTTTCAACTTGCTCCAATCAGGCTTCGGCCTACACTCTGTTCCTCTGCTCCTCCTGCTGTCCCTGGGCTCTAACACCGCCAGTTGGTGCCTGGAAGTGCTGTGTGCACAGTCAACAGTCGCTCCTCTGTTATTGGGGTTCAGTAACGTCAGCTGATCCCCAGCTGTGTGTGCGGCAATACCTCCAATCTGCTCCTCCTGCTGTCCCTGGGCTCTAACACCGCCAGTTGGTGCCTGGAAGTGCTGTGTGCACAGTCAACAGTCGCTCCTCTGTTATTGGGGTTCAGTAACGTCAGCTGATCCCCAGCTGTGTGTGCGGCAATACCTCCAATCTGCTCCTCCTGCTGTCCCTGGGCTCTAACACCGCCAGTTGGTGCCTGGAAGTGCTGTGTGCACAGTCAACAGTCGCTCCTCTGTTATTGGGGTTCAGTAACGTCAGCTGATCCCCAGCTGTGTATCCGGCAACGTGTCATGCGACCGCCACGCTGGCACAACTAAAATGTAAGGGGACCTGTCCCCCCCCCCCCCTAGGCGTTTGTTACTGAAAGAGCCACCATGTGCAGCACTAATACTGCACAAGGGAAAGGTCGCTCTTGAAATTATGCTCCTTGCAAACGCTGAACTACACACTCATGTAATGTGTCCCCTCACACCGTCCAACCGTCCCGGAGGTGGGACTTTCCTTTGTAATGTGACACAGCACAGCCGTCATTGCTACCCCCTTGGCACCGTGCGCTGCCTCCTTAGCGTTGTTTGATTCCGTCATGGACCCTGCGCTGTTATGTTATCCCTTGGCCATGCACAGTTTGCGCTGCCCGTCCTCTGACATCATTTGTTGTCGTCCTGGCTGCGCCTGTGCGTCCACGCTGCCCGAAATCACACCTCGCAGTGTCGTCTAATGTGATCCCACAGTGGGCCTGGTATCCATGGCCATGCGCAGTGCATATACTAGCCTCTCACTCCCCTTCTTCACGCTTCTTCAGACTAGGCGGCGTCAGCTGATCCCTAATAGCATGCCACGGCCGTGACGCCGCACAGTCTGAAGAAGCAGGAAGGAGGTGAGTGAGAGGCGATGATATGCACTGCGCATGCCCATGGATCCCTGGCCCGCAGTGGGACTACATTAGATGACACTGCAAGGTTGGATCTCGGGCAGCTTGGACGCACAGGCACTGCCAGCCTGACACCTACATGATGTCAGAAGACGGGCACCGCTAACTGTGCATGGCCAAGGGATAACATTACAGTGCGGGCTCCGTGACAGAACCAAACAACGTTGAGGAGGTGGTGCCCGGCACCAAGGGGGTTGGAATGACGGCTGTGCTGTGTCACATTACAAAGGAAAGTCCCACTTCCGGGATGGTTTGACGGTGTGAGGGGACACATTATATGAGTGTGTACTTCAGCGTTTGCAAGGAGCATAATTTTCGGAGCCACCATTTTCCATGTGCAGTATTACTGCTGTACAAGATGGCTCTTTCAGCAACAAATGCCTGGGGGGGGGGGTTAAAGGTTCCCTTTCAACTTGCTCCACTGCAGGCTTCGGCCTACACTCTGCTCCTCTTTGATTCCCTGGGTTTCAACACTGTCAGTTGCCACCTGGAAGTGTTGTCTACACAGAAAAAAACACTAGGTGATGTGTCAGTGGGGTTCAGCACCGCCAGCTGTTCCCCTGCTGTGTAGTCGGCAACGTGTCCAGCACAAGCCACGCTGGCACAACAGAACAAAAGCTGCCACCAGTGCAGGCTTCGGCCTACACTCTGCTCCTCTCCTCCTCCTGCTGACCCTGGGCTCAAACACCGCTAGTTTTTGCCCGGAAGTGCTAGCTGCACAGAGAAAAACACCAGCCAATGTGTTAGTGGGGTTCAGCAACGCCAGCTGTTCCCCTGCTGTGTAGCCGGCAACGTGACCT
Organism: Ranitomeya imitator; assembly: GCF_032444005.1. Taxonomy (NCBI): domain Eukaryota; kingdom Metazoa; phylum Chordata; class Amphibia; order Anura; family Dendrobatidae; genus Ranitomeya; species Ranitomeya imitator. Next base: position 25,485 of record NW_027194120.1, read on the forward strand.
GCAAACGCCATGCAGGCACAGGAACTGAAATTAAAAGGGAACCTGGCCCCACCCCCCCAGGTGTTTCTATGTATAACAGCCACCTAGTACAGCAGTACTGCTGCATTTGTACAAGGTGGCTGACTTTTTCTCCTTGCCCACGTGGAACTCAACACGTACAAAATGTGTCTCATTGAGACCATTCCACTGTCCCTGAGGTGTGACTTTCCTTTGTAATGATACGCAGCACCCCCCTTGGTAGCGTTTCCCGTCTTTTGTCATCATGGTTAGCTGGCTGCGCCTGTGCATCCGCCCTGCTAGAAACAACGCCCCTCGTTGTCATATTTATTTTGTCAGCGAGGGTGTGGTTTATGGGCACGAGCAGTGCATATGTTCGCCTGTCTTAACTCATCTCCTTCCGCCTTCTTCAGACTGTGCGGCCTCCTGGCCGTGGTAGGCGATAAGGGATCAGCTGAGGCCGCCCAGTCTGGAGCCGGTGTAAGGACATGTGTAAGCGGCAAACCTATTTACTGCACAAGGCCACGAATCCCAGCCACGTAGTGTGATTGTTTGAAAACACACTGTGGGTCTGGGATTCATGTCCATCGCTAACCGCAACGGCCGACATGAAATGAGGTCAGAAGACAGGAAGCGCTCACAGCGCATGGCCAAGGGATCACAATAGCGCAGACTCCTGTACAGCAAATAACAACGCTCAGGAATCTGCGCCCAGTACCTAGGTGCAAATTTTGACACCTGTGCTGCGTCTCGTTAAAAAGACAAGTCACGCCTCCACAACTGTTTGACAGTATAATGGGCTAAATAGTGTACGTGTTTTAGTCAGCGTGTGCAAGGAGCAAAACAAATAGAGCAACCTTTTACTTGTGCAGCATTAATGCTGCACAAGGTGTGGCTCTTGTACCTTGCAACACCTGAGGGGGGGGGTTAAAGGTAACCTTTGAAATTGGTTCAACTAGGCTTCGGCCTACACTCTGCTCCTCTCCTCCTCCTGCTGACCCTGGGCTCAAACAACGCCAGTTTCTGCCCGGACATGCTAGCTGCACAGAGAAAAACACCAGCCAATGTGTTAGTGGGGTTCAGCACCGCCTGCTGTTCCCCCGCTGTGTAGCCGGCATCGTGTCCAGCACAAGCCACGCTGGCACAACCGACCAAAAGCTGCCACCAGTGCAGGCTTCGGCCTACACTTTGCTCCTCTCCTCCTCCTCCTGCTGACCCTGGGCTCTAACACCGCTAGTTTTTGCCCGGACATGCAATCTGCACAGAGAAAAACACCAGTCAATGTGTCAGTGGGGTTCAGCAACGCCAGCTGTTCCCCTGCTGTGTAGCTTGCAACGTGACCTGCAAACGCCACGCAGGCACATGAACTGAAATTGAAGGGAGCCTGCCCCCCACCCACAGGTGTTTCTATGTATATCAGCCACCTTGTACAGCAGTACTGCTGCATTTGTACGAGGTGGCTGACTTTTTCTCCTTGCCCACGTGGAACTCAACACGTACAAAATGTGTCTCATTAGAGACCATTACAATGTCCCTGAGGTGTGACTTTCCTTTGTAATGACACGCAGCACCACCCTTGTTAGCGCTGCCCGTCTTTTGACATCATTGGTTAGCTGGCTGCGCCTGTGCATCTCCCCTGCTCGAAACAACGGCCCTCGGTGTCTTATTTTTTTGGACAGCGAGGGTGTGATTGATGGGCATGTGCAGTGCATATGTTTGCCTGTGTTCACTCATCTCCTTCCGCCTTCTTCAGACTGGGTGTCCTCATGGCCGCGGCAGGCGATAAGGGATCAGATGAGGCCGCCCAGTCTGAAGCAGGTGTAAGGACATGTGTGAGCGGCAAACATATTTAGTGCACCAGGGCACGAATCCCAGCACCGCAGTGTGATTTTTTAAAAACACACTGTGGGTCTGGGATTCATGTCCATCGCTAACCGCAACGGCCGACATGAAATGAGGTCAGAAGACAGGAAGCGCTCACAGCGCATGGCCAAGGGATCACAATAGCGCAGACTCCTGTACAGCAAATAACAACGCTCAGGAATCTGCGCCCAGTACCTAGGTGCAAATTTTGACACCTGTGCTGCGTCTCGTTAAAAAGACAAGTCACGCCTCCACAACTGTTTGACAGTATAATGGGCTAAATAGTGTACGTGTTTTAGTCAGCGTGTGCAAGGAGCAAAACAAATAGAGCAACCTTTTACTTGTGCAGCATTAATGCTGCACAAGGTGTGGCTCTTGTACCTTGCAACACCTGAGGGGGGGGTTAAAGGTAACCTTTGAAATTGGTTCAACTAGGCTTCGGCCTACACTCTGCTCCTCTACTCCTCCTGCTGACCCTGGGCTCAAACACCGCTAGTTTTTGCCCGGAAATGCTAGCTGCACAGAGAAAAACACCAGCCAATGTGTTAGTGGGGTTCAGCACCGCCAGCTGTTCCCCTGCTGTGTAGTCGGCAACGTGTCCAGCACAAGCCACGCTGGCACAACCGACCAAAAGCTGCCACCAGTGCAGGCTTCGGCCTACACTTTGCTCCTCTCCTCCTCCTGCTGACCCTGGGCTCAAACAACGCCAGTTTCTGCCCGGACATGCTAGCTGCACAGAGAAAAACACCAGCCAATGTGTTAGTGGGGTTCAGCACCGCCTGCTGTTCCCCCGCTGTGTAGCCGGCATCGTGTCCAGCACAAGCCACGCTGGCACAACCGACCAAAAGCTGCCACCAGTGCAGGCTTCGGCCTACACTTTGCTCCTCTCCTCCTCCTGCTGACCCTGGGCTCAAACAACGCCAGTTTCTGCCCGGACATGCTAGCTGCACAGAGAAAAACACCAGCCAATGTGTTAGTGGGGTTCAGCAACGCCAGCTGTTCCCCTGCTGTGTAGCTTGCAACGTGACCTGCAAACGCCACGCAGGCACATGAACTGAAATTGAAGGGAGCCTGCCCCCCACCCCCCCAGGTGTTTCTATGTATAACAGCCACCTTGTACAGCAGTACTGCTGCATTTGTACAAGGTGGCTGACTTTTTCTCCTTGCACACGTGGAACTCAACAAGTACAAAATGTGTCTCATTACAGACCATTACAATGTCCCTGAGGTGTGACTTTCCTTTTTAATGACACGCAGCACCCCCATTGTTAGCGCTGCCCGTCTCCTGACATCATTGGTTGGCTGGCTGTGCCTGTGCGTCCCCCCTGCCCGACACAACGCCCCCCGTTGTCTCATATATTTTGACTGCGAGGGTGTGATTGATGGGCACGAGCAGTGCATATGTTCCCCTGTTTTCACTCCCCTCCTTCCGCCTTCTTCTGACTGTGCGGCCTCATGGCCGCGGCATGCGATAAGGGATCAGCTGAGGCCGCCCAGTCTGAAGCAGGTGTAAGGACATGTGTGAGCGGCGAACATATTTACTGCACAAGGCCACGAATCCCAGCACCGCAGTGTGACTTTAGGAAAAGCCACTGTGGGTCTGGGATTTATGGCCATCGTTAACCGCACCGGCCAACATGAAATGAGGTCATGAGACGGCCTGCACTAACAGGGTATTGCCAAGGGATAACACAAGAGCGCAGACTCCTGTACAGCAAATAACAACGCTCAGGAATCTGCGCCCAGTACCTAGGTGCAAATTTTGACACCTGTGCTGCGTCTCGTTAAAAAGACAAGTCACGCCTCCACAACTGTTTGACAGTATAATGGGCTAAATAGTGTACGTGTTTAATTCAGCGTGTGCAAGGAGCAAAATTAAATAGAGCAACCTTTGACTTGTGCATCATTAATGCTGTTCAAGGTGTGGCTCTTGTACCTTGCAACACCTGAGGGGGGGGTTAAAGGTAACCTTTGAAATTGGTTCAACTAGGCTTCGGCCTACACTCTGCTCCTCTACTCCTCCTGCTGACCCTGGGCTCAAACACCGCTAGTTTTTGCCCGGAAATGCTAGCTGCACAGAGAAAAACACCAGCCAATGTGTTAGTGGGGTTCAGCACCGCCAGCTGTTCCCCTGCTGTGTAGTCGGCAACGTGTCCAGCACAAGCCACGCTGGCACAACAGAACAAAAGCTGCCACCAGTGCAGGCTTCGGCCTACACTTTGCTCCTCTCCTCCTCCTCCTGCTGACCCTGGGCTCTAACACCGCTAGTTTTTGCCCGGACATGCAATCTGCACAGAGAAAAACACCAGTCAATGTGTCAGTGGGGTTCAGCAACGCCAGCTGTTCCCCTGCTGTGTAGCTTGCAACGTGACCTGCAAACGCCACGCAGGCACATGAACTGAAATTGAAGGGAGCCTGCCCCCCACCCCCCCAGGTGTTTCTATGTATAACAGCCACCTTGTACAGCAGTACTGCTGCATTTGTACAAGGTGGCTGACTTTTTCTCCTTGCACACGTGGAACTCAACAAGTACAAAATGTGTCTCATTACAGACCATTACAATGTCCCTGAGGTGTGACTTTCCTTTTTAATGACACGCAGCACCCCCATTGTTAGCGCTGCCCGTCTCCTGACATCATTGGTTGGCTGGCTGTGCCTGTGCGTCCCCCCTGCCCGACACAACGCCCCCCGTTGTCTCATATATTTTGACTGCGAGGGTGTGATTGATGGGCACGAGCAGTGCATATGTTCCCCTGTTTTCACTCCCCTCCTTCCGCCTTCTTCTGACTGTGCGGCCTCATGGCCGCGGCATGCGATAAGGGATCAGCTGAGGCCGCCCAGTCTGAAGCAGGTGTAAGGACATGTGTGAGCGGCGAACATATTTACTGCACAAGGCCACGAATCCCAGCACCGCAGTGTGACTTTAGGAAAAGCCACTGTGGGTCTGGGATTTATGGCCATCGTTAACCGCACCGGCCAACATGAAATGAGGTCATGAGACGGCCTGCACTAACAGGGTATTGCCAAGGGATAACACAAGAGCGCAGACTCCTGTACAGCAAATAACAACGCTCAGGAATCTGCGCCCAGTACCTAGGTGCAAATTTTGACACCTGTGCTGCGTCTCGTTAAAAAGACAAGTCACGCCTCCACAACTGTTTGACAGTATAATGGGCTAAATAGTGTACGTGTTTAATTCAGCGTGTGCAAGGAGCAAAATTAAATAGAGCAACCTTTGACTTGTGCATCATTAATGCTGTTCAAGGTGTGGCTCTTGTACCTTGCAACACCTGAGGGGGGGGTTAAAGGTAACCTTTGAAATTGGTTCAACTAGGCTTCGCCTACACTCTGCTCCTCTACTCCTCCTGCTGACCCTGGCTCAAACACCGCTAGTTTTTGCCCGGAAATGCTAGCTGCACAGAGAAAAACACCAGCCAATGTGTTAGTGGGGTTCAGCACCGCCAGCTGTTCCCCTGCTGTGTAGTCGGCAACGTGTCCAGCACAAGCCACGCTGGCACACAGAACAAAAGCTGCCACCAGTGCAGGCTTCGGCCTACACTTTGCTCCTCTCCTCCTCCTCCTGCTGACCCTGGGCTCTAACACCGCTAGTTTTTGCCCGGACATGCAATCTGCACAGAGAAAAACACCAGTCAATGTGTCAGTGGGGTTCAGCAACGCCAGCTGTTCCCCTGCTGTGTAGCTTGCAACGTGACCTGCAAACGCCACGCAGGCACATGAACTGAAATTGAAGGGAGCCTGCCCCCCACCCCCCCAGGTGTTTCTATGTATAACAGCCACCTTGTACAGCAGTACTGCTGCATTTGTACAAGGTGGCTGACTTTTTCTCCTTGCACACGTGGAACTCAACAAGTACAAAATGTGTCTCATTACAGACCATTACAATGTCCCTGAGGTGTGACTTTCCTTTTTAATGACACGCAGCACCCCCATTGTTAGCGCTGCCCGTCTCCTGACATCATTGGTTGGCTGGCTGTGCCTGTGCGTCCCCCCTGCCCCGACACAACGCCCCCCGTTGTCTCATATATTTTGACTGCGAGGGTGTGATTGATGGGCACGAGCAGTGCATATGTTCCCCTGTTTTCACTCCCCTCCTTCCGCCTTCTTCTGACTGTGCGGCCTCATGGCCGCGGCATGCGATAAGGGATCAGCTGAGGCCGCCCAGTCTGAAGCAGGTGTAAGGACATGTGTGAGCGGCGAACATATTTACTGCACAAGGCCACGAATCCCAGCACCGCAGTGTGACTTTAGGAAAAGCCACTGTGGGTCTGGGATTTATGGCCATCGTTAACCGCACCGGCCAACATGAAATGAGGTCATGAGACGGCCTGCACTAACAGGTATTGCCAAGGGATAACACAAGAGCGCAGACTCCTGTACAGCAAATAACAACGCTCAGGAATCTGCGCCCAGTACCTAGGTGCAAATTTTGACACCTGTGCTGCGTCTCGTTAAAAAGACAAGTCACGCCTCCACAACTGTTTGACAGTATAATGGGCTAAATAGTGTACGTGTTTAATTCAGCGTGTGCAAGGAGCAAAATTAAATAGAGCAACCTTTGACTTGTGCATCATTAATGCTGTTCAAGGTGTGGCTCTTGTACCTTGCAACACCTGAGGGGGGGGTTAAAGGTAACCTTTGAAATTGGTTCAACTAGGCTTCGGCCTACACTCTGCTCCTCTACTCCTCCTGCTGACCCTGGGCTCAAACACCGCTAGTTTTTGCCCGGAAATGCTAGCTGCACAGAGAAAAACACCAGCCAATGTGTTAGTGGGGTTCAGCACCGCCAGCTGTTCCCCTGCTGTGTAGTCGGCAACGTGTCCAGCACAAGCCACGCTGGCACAACAGAACAAAAGCTGCCACCAGTGCAGGCTTCGGCCTACACTTTGCTCCTCTCCTCCTCCTCCTGCTGACCCTGGGCTCTAACACCGCTAGTTTTTGCCCGGACATGCAATCTGCACAGAGAAAAACACCAGTCAATGTGTCAGTGGGGTTCAGCAACGCCAGCTGTTCCCCTGCTGTGTAGCTTGCAACGTGACCTGCAAACGCCACGCAGGCACATGAACTGAAATTGAAGGGAGCCTGCCCCCACCCCCCCAGGTGTTTCTATGTATAACAGCCACCTTGTACAGCAGTACTGCTGCATTTGTACAAGGTGGCTGACTTTTTCTCCTTGCACACGTGGAACTCAACAAGTACAAAATGTGTCTCATTACAGACCATTACAATGTCCCTGAGGTGTGACTTTCCTTTTTAATGACACGCAGCACCCCCATTGTTAGCGCTGCCCGTCTCCTGACATCATTGGTTGGCTGGCTGTGCCTGTGCGTCCCCCCTGCCCGACACAACGCCCCCCGTTGTCTCATATATTTTGACTGCGAGGGTGTGATTGATGGGCACGAGCAGTGCATATGTTCCCCCTGTTTTCACTCCCCTCCTTCCGCCTTCTTCTGACTGTGCGGCCTCATGGCCGCGGCATGCGATAAGGGATCAGATGAGGCCGTCCAGTCTGAAGCAGGTGTAAGGACATGTGTGAGCGGCAAACATATTTACTGCACCAGGGCACGAATCCCAGCACCGCAGTGTGATTTTTTAAAAACACACTGTGGGTCTGGGATTCATGTCCATCGCTAACCGCAACGGCCAACATGAAATGAGGTCATAAGACAGGAAGCGCTCACAGCGCATGGCCAAAGGATCACAAGAGCGCAGACTCCTGTACAGCAACTAACAACGCTCAGGAAGCTGCGCCCATGCAAAAAGGTGTTTTCGACAC
>NW_027194121.1:0-20266 GCF_032444005.1 Ranitomeya imitator
AAGGCCTGGGAACAAGTGCGGGCTAGGCTTAAGGCCTGGGCACAAGTGCTGGCTAGGCTTAAGGCCTGGGCACAAGTGCGGGCTAGGCTTAAGAACGGGGCACAAGTGCGGGCTAGGCTTAAGGCCGGGGCAAAAGTGCGGGCTAGGCTTAAGGCCGGGGCACAAGTGCGGGCTAGGCTTAAGGCAGGGGCACAAGTGCGGGCTAGGCTTAAGGCAGGGGCACAAGTGTGGGCTAGGCTTAAGGCCGGGGCACAAGTGCGGGCTAGGCTTAAGGCCTGGGCACAAGTGCGGGCTAGGCTTAAGGCCTGGGCACAAGTGCGGGCTAGGCTTAAGGCCTGGGCACAAGTGCAGTGCTGGCTAGGACCAAGGCAGGGGGCACAAGTGATGGCTAGGCTTAAGGCATGGGCACAAGTGCGGGCTAGGCTTAAGGCCGGGGCACAAGTGCGGGCTAGGCTTAAGGCCGGGGCACAAGTGCGGGCTAGGCTTAAGGCCGGGGCACAAATGCGCGCTAGGCTTAAGGCCGGGGCACAAGTGCGGGCTAGGCTTAAGGCCTGGGCACAAGTGCAGTGCTGGCTAGGACCAAGGCAGGGGGCACAAGTGATGGCTAGGCTTAAGGCCTGGGCACAAGTGCGGGCTAGGCTTACGGCCTGGGCACAAGTGCAGTGCTGGCTAGGACCAAGGCAGGGGGCACAAGTGATGGCTAGGCTTAAGGCCAGGGCACAAGTGCGGGCTAGGCTTAAGGCCTGGGCACAAGTGCGGGCTAGGCTTAAGGCCTGGGCACAAGTGCGGGCTAGGCTTAAGGCCTGGGCACAAGTGCGGGCTAGGCTTAAGGCCTGGGCACAAGTGCGGGCTAGGCTTAAGGCCTTTGCACAAGTGCAGGCTAGGCTTAAGGCTTGGGCACAAGTGTAGTGCTGGCTAGGATCAAGGCAGGGGGCACAAGTGCGGGCTAGGCTTAAGGCCTGGGCACAAGTGCGGGCTAGGCTTAAGGCCTGGGCACAAGTGCGGGCTAGGCTGAAGGCCGGGGCACAAGTGCGGGTCAGGCTGAAGGCCTGGGCACAAGTGCGGGCTAGGCTTAAGGCCGGGGCACAAGTGCGGGCTAGGCTTAAGGCCTGGGCACAAGTGCGATCTAGGCTTAAGGCCTGGGCACAAGTGCGGGCTAGGCTTAAGGCCTGGGCACAAGTGCGGGCTAGGCTTAAGGCCGGGGCACAAGTGCGGGCTAGGCTTAAGGCCTGGGCACAAGTGCGGGCTAGGCTTAAGGCCTGGGCACAAGTGCGTTCTAGGCTTAAGGCCTGGGCACAAGTGCAGGCTAGGCTTAAGGCTTGGGCACAAGTGTAGTGCTAGCTAGGATCAAGGCAGGGGGCACAAGTGCGGGCTAGGCTTAAGGCCTGGGCACAAGTGCGGGCTAGGCTTAAGGCCTGGGCACAAGTGCGGGCTAGGCTTAAGGCCTGGGCACAAGTGCGGGCTAGGTTTAAGGCCTGGGCACAAGTGCGGGCTAGGCTTAAGGCCTGGGCTCAAGTGCGGGCTAGGCTTAAGGCCTGGGCACAAGTGCGGTCTAGGCTTAAGGCCTGGGCACAAGTGCAGGCTAGGCTTAAGGCTTGGGCACAAGTGTAGTGCTAGCTAGGATCAAGGCAGGGGGCACAAGTGCGGGCTAGGCTTAAGGCCTGGGCACAAGTGCGGGCTAGGCTTAAGGCCTGGGCACAAGTGCGGGCTAGGCTTAAGGCCTGGGCACAAGTGCGGGCTAGGTTTAAGGCCTGGGCACAAGTGCGGGCTAAGCTTAAGGCCTGGGCACAAGTGCGGGCTAGGCTTAAGGCCTGGGCACAAGTGCGGGCTAGGCTTAAGGCCTGGGCACAAGTGTGGGCTAGGCTTAAGGCCTGGGCACAAGTGCGGGCTAGGCTTAAGGCCTGGGCACAAGTGCGGGCTAGGCTTAAGGCCTGGGCACAAGTGCGGGCTAGGCTTAAGGCCTGGACACAAGTGCGGGCTAGGCTTAAGGCCTGGGCACAAGTGCGGGCTAGGCTTAAGGCCTGGGCACAAGTGCGGGCTAGGCTTAAGGCCTGGGCACAAGTGCGGGCTCGGCTTAAGGCCTGGGCACAAGTGCGGGCTCGGCTTAAGGCCTGGGCACAAGTGCGGGCTCGGCTTAAGGCCTGGGCACAAGTGCGGGCTCGGCTTAAGGCCTGGGCACAAGTGCGGGCTCGGCTTAAGGCCTGCGCACAAGTGCGGGCACGGCTTAAGGCTTGCGCACAAGTGCGGGCTCGGCTTAAGGCCTGGGCACAAGTGCGGGCTAGGCTTAAGGCCTGGGCACAAGTGCGGGCTAGGCTTAAGGCCTGGGCACAAGTGCGGGCTAGGCTTAAGGCCGGGGCACAAGTGCGGGCTAGGCTTAAGGCCGGGGCACAAGTGCGGGCTAGGCTTAAGAACGGGGCACAAGTGCGGGCTAGAATTAAGGCCGGGGCAAAAGTGCGGGCTAGGCTTAAGGCCGGGGCACAAGTGCGGGCTAGGCTTAAGGCAGGGGCACAAGTGCGGGTTAGGCTTAAGGCAGGGGCACAAGTGTGGGCTAGGCTTAAGGCCGGGGCACAAGTGCGGGCTAGGCTTAAGGCCTGGGCACAAGTGCGGGCTAGGCTTAAGGCCTGGGCACAAGTGCGGGCTAGGCTTAAGGCCTGGGCACAAGTGCAGTGCTGGCTAGGACCAAGGCAGGGGGCACAAGTGATGGCTAGGCTTAAGGCATGGGCACAAGTGCGGGCTAGGCTTAAGGCCGGGGCACAAGTGCGGGCTAGGCTTAAGGCCGGGGCACAAGTGCGGGCTAGGCTTAAGGCCGGGGCACAAATGCGCGCTAGGCTTAAGGCCGGGGCACAAGTGCGGGCTAGGCTTAAGGCCTGGGCACAAGTGCAGTGCTGGCTAGGACCAAGGCAGGGGGCACAAGTGATGGCTAGGCTTAAGGCCTGGGCACAAGTGCGGGCTAGGCTTAAGGCCTGGGCACAAGTGCAGTGCTGGCTAGGACCAAGGCAGGGGGCACAAGTGATGGCTAGGCTTAAGGCCAGGTCACAAGTGCGGGCTAGGCTTAAGGCCTGGGCACAAGTGCGGGCTAGGCTTAAGGCCTGGGCACAAGTGCGGGCTAGGCATAAGGCCTGGGCACAAGTGCGGGCTAGGCTTAAGGCCTGGGCACAAGTGCGGGCTAGGCTTAAGGCCTGGGCACAAGTGCAGGCTAGGCTTAAGGCTTGGGCACAAGTGTAGTGCTGGCTAGGATCAAGGCAGGGGGCACAAGTGCGGGCTAGGCTTAAGGCCTGGGCACAAGTGCGGGCTAGGCTTAAGGCCTGGGCACAAGTGCGGGCTAGGCTGAAGGCCGGGGCACAAGTGCGGGCTAGGCTGAAGGCCTGGGCACAAGTGCGGGCTAGGCTTAAGGCCGGGGCACAAGTGCGGGCTAGGCTTAAGGCCTGGGCACAAGTGCGATCTAGGCTTAAGGCCTGGGCACAAGTGCGGGCTAGGCTTAAGGCCTGGGCACAAGTGCGGGCTAGGCTTAAGGCCGGGGCACAAGTGCTGGCTAGGCTTAAGGCCTGGGCACAAGTGCGGGCTAGGCTTAAGGCCTGGGCACAAGTGCGTTCTAGGCTTAAGGCCTGGGCACAAGTGCAGGCTAGGCTTAAGGCTTGGGCACAAGTGTAGTGCTAGCTAGGATCAAGGCAGGGGGCACAAGTGCGGGCTAGGCTTAAGGCCTGGGCACAAGTGCGGGCTAGGCTTAAGGCCTGGGCACAAGTGCGGGCTAGGCTTAAGGCCTGGGCACAAGTGCGGGCTAGGCTTAAGGCCTGGGCACAAGTGCGGGCTCGGCTTAAGGCCTGGGCACAAGTGCGGGCTCGGCTTAAGGCCTGGGCACAAGTGCGGGCTCGGCTTAAGGCCTGGGCACAAGTGCGGGCTCGGCTTAAGGCCTGGGCACAAGTGCGGGCTCGGCTTAAGGCCTGCGCACAAGTGCGGGCACGGCTTAAGGCTTGCGCACAAGTGCGGGCTCGGCTTAAGGCCTGGGCACAAGTGCGGGCTAGGCTTAAGGCCTGGGCACAAGTGCGGGCTAGGCTTAAGGCCTGGGCACAAGTGCGGGCTAGGCTTAAGGCCGGGGCACAAGTGCGGGCTAGGCTTAAGGCCGGGGCACAAGTGCGGGCTAGGCTTAAGAACGGGGCACAAGTGCGGGCTAGAATTAAGGCCGGGGCAAAAGTGCGGGCTAGGCTTAAGGCCGGGGCACAAGTGCGGGCTAGGCTTAAGGCAGGGGCACAAGTGCGGGTTAGGCTTAAGGCAGGGGCACAAGTGTGGGCTAGGCTTAAGGCCGGGGCACAAGTGCGGGCTAGGCTTAAGGCCTGGGCACAAGTGCGGGCTAGGCTTAAGGCCTGGGCACAAGTGCGGGCTAGGCTTAAGGCCTGGGCACAAGTGCAGTGCTGGCTAGGACCAAGGCAGGGGGCACAAGTGATGGCTAGGCTTAAGGCATGGGCACAAGTGCGGGCTAGGCTTAAGGCCGGGGCACAAGTGCGGGCTAGGCTTAAGGCCGGGGCACAAGTGCGGGCTAGGCTTAAGGCCGGGGCACAAATGCGCGCTAGGCTTAAGGCCGGGGCACAAGTGCGGGCTAGGCTTAAGGCCTGGGCACAAGTGCAGTGCTGGCTAGGACCAAGGCAGGGGGCACAAGTGATGGCTAGGCTTAAGGCCTGGGCACAAGTGCGGGCTAGGCTTAAGGCCTGGGCACAAGTGCAGTGCTGGCTAGGACCAAGGCAGGGGGCACAAGTGATGGCTAGGCTTAAGGCCAGGTCACAAGTGCGGGCTAGGCTTAAGGCCTGGGCACAAGTGCGGGCTAGGCTTAAGGCCTGGGCACAAGTGCGGGCTAGGCATAAGGCCTGGGCACAAGTGCGGGCTAGGCTTAAGGCCTGGGCACAAGTGCGGGCTAGGCTTAAGGCCTGGGCACAAGTGCAGGCTAGGCTTAAGGCTTGGGCACAAGTGTAGTGCTGGCTAGGATCAAGGCAGGGGGCACAAGTGCGGGCTAGGCTTAAGGCCTGGGCACAAGTGCGGGCTAGGCTTAAGGCCTGGGCACAAGTGCGGGCTAGGCTGAAGGCCGGGGCACAAGTGCGGGCTAGGCTGAAGGCCTGGGCACAAGTGCGGGCTAGGCTTAAGGCCGGGGCACAAGTGCGGGCTAGGCTTAAGGCCTGGGCACAAGTGCGATCTAGGCTTAAGGCCTGGGCACAAGTGCGGGCTAGGCTTAAGGCCTGGGCACAAGTGCGGGCTAGGCTTAAGGCCGGGGCACAAGTGCTGGCTAGGCTTAAGGCCTGGGCACAAGTGCGGGCTAGGCTTAAGGCCTGGGCACAAGTGCGTTCTAGGCTTAAGGCCTGGGCACAAGTGCAGGCTAGGCTTAAGGCTTGGGCACAAGTGTAGTGCTAGCTAGGATCAAGGCAGGGGGCACAAGTGCGGGCTAGGCTTAAGGCCTGGGCACAAGTGCGGGCTAGGCTTAAGGCCTGGGCACAAGTGCGGGCTAGGCTTAAGGCCTGGGCACAAGTGCGGGCTAGGTTTAAGGCCTGGGCACAAGTGCGGGCTAGGCTTAAGGCCTGGGCTCAAGTGCGGGCTAGGCTTAAGGCCTGGGCACAAGTGCGGTCTAGGCTTAAGGCCTGGGCACAAGTGCAGGCTAGGCTTAAGGCTTGGACACAAGTGTAGTGCTAGCTAGGATCAAGGCAGGGGGCACAAGTGCGGGCTAGGCTTAAGGCCTGGGCACAAGTGTGGGCTAGGCTTAAGGCCTGGGCACAAGTGCGGGCTAGGCTTAAGGCCTGGGCACAAGTGCGGGCTAGGCTTAAGGCCTGGGCACAAGTGCGGGCTAGGCTTAAGGCCTGGACACAAGTGCGGGCTAGGCTTAAGGCCTGGGCACAAGTGCGGGCTAGGCTTAAGGCCTGGGCACAAGTGCGGGCTAGGCTTAAGGCCTGGGCACAAGTGCGGGCTCGGCTTAAGGCCTGGGCACAAGTGCGGGCTCGGCTTAAGGCCTGGGCACAAGTGCGGGCTCGGCTTAAGGCCTGGGCACAAGTGCGGGCTCGGCTTAAGGCCTGGGCACAAGTGCGGGCTCGGCTTAAGGCCTGCGCACAAGTGCGGGCTCGGCTTAAGGCTTGCGCACAAGTGCGGGCTCGGCTTAAGGCCTGGGCACAAGTGCGGGCTAGGCTTAAGGCCTGGGCACAAGTGCGGGCTAGGCTTAAGGCCTGGGCACAAGTGCGGGCTAGGCTTAAGGCCTGGGCACAAGTGCGGGCTAGGCTTAAGGCCGGGGCACAAGTGCGGGCTAGGCTTAAGGCCGGGGCACAAGTGCGGGCTAGGCTTAAGGCCGGGTCACAAGTGCAGGCTAGGCTTAAGGCTTGGGCACAAGTGTAGTGCTAGCTAGGATCAAGGCAGGGGGCACAAGTGCGGGCTAGGCTTAAGGCCGGGGCACAAGTGCGGGCTAGGGTTAAGGCCTGGGCACAAGTGCGGGCTAGGGTTAAGGCCTGGGCACAAGTGCGGGCTAGGCTTAAGGCCTGGGCACAAGTGCGGGCTAGGCTTAAGGCCTGGGCACAAGTGCGGGCTAGGCTTAAGGCCTGGGCACAAGTGCGGGCTAGGCTTAAGGCCTGGGGACAAGTGCGGGCTAGGCTTAAGGCCTGGGCACAAGTGCGGGCTAGGCTTAAGGCCTGGGCACAAGTGCGGGCTAGGCTTAAGGCCTGGGCACAAGTGCGGGCTAGGCTTAAGGCCTGGGCACAAGTGCGGGCTAGGCTTAAGGCCGGGGCACAAGTGCGGGCTAGGCTTAAGGCCTGGGCACAAGTGCGGGCTAGGCTTAAGGCCTGGGCACAAGTGCAGTGCTGGCTAGGATCAAGGCAGGGGGCACAAGTGCTGGCTAGGCTTAAGGCCGGGGCACAAGAGCGGGCTAGGCTGAAGGCCGGGGCACAAGTGCGGGCTAGGCTTAAGGCCTGGGCACAAGTGCGGGCTAGGCTTAAGGCCTGGGCACAAGTGCGGGCTAGGCTTAAGGCCTGGGCACAAGTGCGGGCTAGGCTTAAGGCCTGGGCACAAGTGCGGGCTAGGCTTAAGGCCTGGGCACAAGTGCGGGCCAGGCTTAAGGCCTGGGCACAAGTGCGGGCCAGGCTTAAGGCCTGGGCACAAGTGCGGGCCAGGCTTAAGGCCTGGGCACAAGTGCGGGCCAGGCTTAAGGCCTGGGCACAAGTGCGGGCTAGGCTTAAGGCCGGGGCACAAGTGCGGGCTAGGCTTAAGGCCGGGGCACAAGTGCGGGCTAGGCTTAAGGCCTGGGCACAAGTGCGGGCTAGGCTTAAGGCCTGGGCACAAGTGCGGGCTAGGCTTAAGGCCTGGGCACAAGTGCGGGCTAGGCTTAAGGCCTGGGCACAAGTGCGGGCCAGGCTTAAGGCCTGGGCACAAGTGCGGGCCAGGCTTAAGGCCTGGGCACAAGTGCGGGCCAGGCTTAAGGCCTGGGCACAAGTGCGGGCCAGGCTTAAGGCCTGGGCACAAGTGCGGGCTAGGCTTAAGGCCGGGGCACAAGTGCGGGCTAGGCTTAAGGCCGGGGCACAAGTGCGGGCTAGGCTTAAGGCCTGGGCACAAGTGCGGGCTAGGCTTAAGGCCTGGGCACAAGTGCGGGCTAGGCATAAGGCCTGGGCACAAGTGCGGGCTAGGCTTAAGGCCTGGGCACAAGTGCAGGCTAGGCTTAAGGCTTGGGCACAAGTGTAGTGCTGGCTAGGATCAAGGCAGGGGGCACAAGTGCGGGCTAGGCTTAAGGCCTGGGCACAAGTGCGGGCTAGGCTTAAGGCCTGGGCACAAGTGCAGTGCTGGCTAGGACCAAGGCAGGGGGCACAAGTGATGGCTAGGCTTAAGGCCAGGTCACAAGTGCGGGCTAGGCTTAAGGCCTGGGCACAAGTGCGGGCTAGGCTTAAGGCCTGGGCACAAGTGCGGGCTAGGCATAAGGCCTGGGCACAAGTGCGGGCTAGGCTTAAGGCCTGGGCACAAGTGCGGGCTAGGCTTAAGGCCTGGGCACAAGTGCAGGCTAGGCTTAAGGCTTGGGCACAAGTGTAGTGCTGGCTAGGATCAAGGCAGGGGGCACAAGTGCGGGCTAGGCTTAAGGCCTGGGCACAAGTGCGGGCTAGGCTTAAGGCCTGGGCACAAGTGCGGGCTAGGCTGAAGGCCGGGGCACAAGTGCGGGCTAGGCTGAAGGCCTGGGCACAAGTGCGGGCTAGGCTTAAGGCCGGGGCACAAGTGCGGGCTAGGCTTAAGGCCTGGGCACAAGTGCGATCTAGGCTTAAGGCCTGGGCACAAGTGCGGGCTAGGCTTAAGGCCTGGGCACAAGTGCGGGCTAGGCTTAAGGCCGGGGCACAAGTGCTGGCTAGGCTTAAGGCCTGGGCACAAGTGCGGGCTAGGCTTAAGGCCTGGGCACAAGTGCGTTCTAGGCTTAAGGCCTGGGCACAAGTGCAGGCTAGGCTTAAGGCTTGGGCACAAGTGTAGTGCTAGCTAGGATAAAGGCAGGGGGCACAAGTGCGGGCTAGGCTTAAGGCCTGGGCACAAGTGCGGGCTAGGCTTAAGGCCTGGGCACAAGTGCGTGCTAGGCTTAAGGCCTGGGCACAAGTGCGGGCTAGGTTTAAGGCCTGGGCACAAGTGCGGGCTAGGCTTAAGGCCTGGGCTCAAGTGCGGGCTAGGCTTAAGGCCTGGGCACAAGTGCGGTCTAGGCTTAAGGCCTGGGCACAAGTGCAGGCTAGGCTTAAGGCTTGGGCACAAGTGTAGTGCTAGCTAGGATCAAGGCAGGGGGCACAAGTGCGGGCTAGGCTTAAGGCCTGGGCACAAGTGTGGGCTAGGCTTAAGGCCTGGGCACAAGTGCGGGCTAGGCTTAAGGCCTGGGCACAAGTGCGGGCTAGGCTTAAGGCCTGGGCACAAGTGCGGGCTAGGCTTAAGGCCTGGGCACAAGTGCGGGCTCGGCTTAAGGCCTGGGCACAAGTGCGGGCTCGGCTTAAGGCCTGGGCACAAGTGCGGGCTCGGCTTAAGGCCTGGGCACAAGTGCGGGCTCGGCTTAAGGCCTGGGCACAAGTGCGGGCTCGGCTTAAGGCCTGCGCACAAGTGCGGGCTCGGCTTAAGGCTTGCGCACAAGTGCGGGCTCGGCTTAAGGCCTGGGCACAAGTGCGGGCTAGGCTTAAGGCCTGGGCACAAGTGCGGGCTAGGCTTAAGGCCTGGGCACAAGTGCGGGCTAGGCTTAAGGCCTGGGCACAAGTGCGGGCTAGGCTTAAGGCCGGGGCACAAGTGCGGGCTAGGCTTAAGGCCGGGGCACAAGTGCGGGCTAGGCTTAAGGCCGGGTCACAAGTGCAGGCTAGGCTTAAGGCTTGGGCACAAGTGTAGTGCTAGCTAGGATCAAGGCAGGGGGCACAAGTGCGGGCTAGGCTTAAGGCCGGGGCACAAGTGCGGGCTAGGGTTAAGGCCTGGGCACAAGTGCGGGCTAGGGTTAAGGCCTGGGCACAAGTGCGGGCTAGGCTTAAGGCCTGGGCACAAGTGCGGGCTAGGCTTAAGGCCTGGGCACAAGTGCGGGCTAGGCTTAAGGCCTGGGCACAAGTGCGGGCTAGGCTTAAGGCCTGGGGACAAGTGCGGGCTAGGCTTAAGGCCTGGGCACAAGTGCGGGCTAGGCTTAAGGCCTGGGCACAAGTGCGGGCTAGGCTTAAGGCCTGGGCACAAGTGCGGGCTAGGCTTAAGGCCTGGGCACAAGTGCGGGCTAGGCTTAAGGCCGGGGCACAAGTGCGGGCTAGGCTTAAGGCCTGGGCACAAGTGCGGGCTAGGCTTAAGGCCTGGGCACAAGTGCAGTGCTGGCTAGGATCAAGGCAGGGGGCACAAGTGCTGGCTAGGCTTAAGGCCGGGGCACAAGAGCGGGCTAGGCTGAAGGCCGGGGCACAAGTGCGGGCTAGGCTTAAGGCCTGGGCACAAGTGCGGGCTAGGCTTAAGGCCTGGGCACAAGTGCGGGCTAGGCTTAAGGCCTGGGCACAAGTGCGGGCTAGGCTTAAGGCCTGGGCACAAGTGCGGGCTAGGCTTAAGGCCTGGGCACAAGTGCGGGCCAGGCTTAAGGCCTGGGCACAAGTGCGGGCCAGGCTTAAGGCCTGGGCACAAGTGCGGGCCAGGCTTAAGGCCTGGGCACAAGTGCGGGCCAGGCTTAAGGCCTGGGCACAAGTGCGGGCTAGGCTTAAGGCCGGGGCACAAGTGCGGGCTAGGCTTAAGGCCGGGGCACAAGTGCGGGCTGGGCTTAAGGCCTGGGCACAAGTGCGGGCTAGGCTTAAGGCCTGGGCACAAGTGCGGGCTAGGCTTAAGGCCTGGGCACAAGTGCGGGCTAGGCTTAAGGCCTGGGCACAAGTGCGGGCCAGGCTTAAGGCCTGGGCACAAGTGCGGGCCAGGCTTAAGGCCTGGGCACAAGTGCGGGCCAGGCTTAAGGCCTGGGCACAAGTGCGGGCCAGGCTTAAGGCCTGGGCACAAGTGCGGGCTAGGCTTAAGGCCGGGGCACAAGTGCGGGCTAGGCTTAAGGCCGGGGCACAAGTGCGGGCTAGGCTTAAGGCCTGGGCACAAGTGCGGGCTAGGCTTAAGGCCTGGGCACAAGTGCGGGCTAGGCTTAAGGCCTGGGCACAAGTGAAGTGCTGGCTAGGACCAAGGCAGGGGGCACAAGTGCTGGCTAGGCTTAAGGCCGGGGCACAAGTGCGGGCTAGGCTTAAGGCCGGGGCACAAGTGCGGGCTAGGCTTAAGGCCGGGGCACAAGTGCGGGCTAGGCTTAAGGCCGGGGCACAAGTGCGGGCTAGGCTTAAGGCCGGGGCACAAGTGCAGGCTAGGCTTATGGCCGGGGCACAAGTGCGGGCTAGGCTTATGGCCGGGGCACAAGTGCGGGCTAGGCTTAAGGCCGGGGCACAAGTGCGGGCTAGGCTTAAGGCCGGGGCACAAGTGCGGGCTAGGTTTATGGCCGGGGCACAAGTGCGGGCTAGGCTTATGGCCGGGGCACAAGTGCGGGTTAGGCTTAAGGCCGGGGCACAAGTGCGGGCTAGGCTTAAGGCCGGGGCACAAGTGCGGGCTAGGCTTAAGGCCTGGGCACAAGTGCGGGCTAGGCTTAAGGCCTGGGCACAAGTGCAGTGCTGGCTAGGACCAAGGCAGGGGGCACAAGTGCAGTGCTGGCTAGGACCAAGGCAGGGGGCACAAGTGCTGGCTAGGCTTAAGGCATGGGCACAAGTGCTGGCTAGGCTTAGGGCATACAGCTAACTCTTTGCACTCTTTGCATAAAGGGTTAGGCACCCATAGGGGTGAAGAGCTAGCTTTCACCCCTCTACTCTGTACTTGGACATTTAGGACTAGATCCTTTGTTGTACAGTGCAGAGCCTCTCCATAACCCCATGCTCCAAGCGACCAGGCACTTCTTGTCTGTCCTCCGTAAATGGGTAATGCCTTCTTCCCCAATTACAGTCGTGCATGCGCATTCAGACGGGACAAGAGCGAAGAGCATAAAGCTGGCCCTATGTGCATAACCAACTTGAAGCTGAAGACAAAAACAAACAAACAAGCATTCAAGGGGCTCAAAAGTGCGGGCTAGGCTTAAGGCCTGGGCACAAGTGCGGGCTAGGCTTAAGGCCAGGGCACAAGTGCGGGCTAGGCTTAAGGCCTGGGCACAAGTGCGGGCTAGGCTTAAGGCCGGGGCACAAGTGCGGGCTAGGCTTAAGGCCTGGGCACAAGTGCGGGCTAGGGTTAAGGCCTGGGCACAAGTGCGGGCTAGGCTTAAGGCCTGGGCACAAGTGCGGGCTAGGCTTAAGGCCTGGGCACAAGTGCGGGCTAGGCTTAAGGCCTGGGCACAAGTGCGGGCTAGGCTTAAGGCCTGGGGACAAGTGCGGGCTAGGCTTAAGGCCTGGGCACAAGTGCGGGCTAGGCTTAAGGCCTGGGCACAAGTGCGGGCTAGGCTTAAGGCCTGGGCACAAGTGCGGGCTAGGCTTAAGGCCTGGGCACAAGTGCGGGCTAGGCTTAAGGCCGGGGCACAAGTGCGGGCTAGGCTTAAGGCCTGGGCACAAGTGCGGGCTAGGCTTAAGGCCTGGGCACAAGTGCAGTGCTGGCTAGGATCAAGGCAGGGGGCACAAGTGCTGGCTAGGCTTAAGGCCGGGGCACAAGAGCGGGCTAGGCTGAAGGCCGGGGCACAAGTGCGGGCTAGGCTTAAGGCCGGGTCACAAGTGCGGGCTAGGCTTAAGGCCGGGGCACAAGTGCGGGCTAGGCTTAAGGCCTGGGCACAAGTGCGGGCTAGGCTTAAGGCCGGGGCACAAGTGCGGGCTAGGCTTAAGGCCTGGGCACAAGTGCGGGCTAGGCTTAAGGCCGGGGCACAAGTGCGGGCTAGGCTTAAGGCCGGGTCACAAGTGCGGGCTAGGCTTAAGGCCGGGGCACAAGTGCGGGTTAGGCTTAAGGCCTGGGCACAAGTGCGGGCTAGGCTTAAGGCCGGGGCACAAGTGCGGGCTAGGCTTAAGGCCTGGGCACAAGTTCGGGCTAGGCTTAAGGCCGGGGCACAAGTGCAGTGCTGGCTAGGACCAAGGCAGGGGGCACAAGTGATGGCTAGGCTTAAGGCCGAGGCACAAGTGCGGGCTAGGCTTAAGGCCGGGGCACAAGTGCGGGCTAGGCTTAAGGCCGGGGCACAAGTGCGGGCTAGGCTTAAGGCCGGGGCACAAATGCGCGCTAGGCTTAAGGCCGGGGCACAAGTGCGGGCTAGGCTTAAGGCCTGGGCACAAGTGCAGTGCTGGCTAGGACCAAGGCAGGGGGCACAAGTGATGGCTAGGCTTAAGGCCTGGGCACAAGTGCGGGCTAGGCTTAAGGCCTGGGCACAAGTGCAGTGCTGGCTAGGACCAAGGCAGGGGGCACAAGTGATGGCTAGGCTTAAGGCCGGGGCACAAGTGCGGGCTAGGCTTAAGGCCTGGGCACAAGTGCGGGCTAGGCTTAAGGCCTGGGCACAAGTGCGGGCTAGGCTTAAGGCCGGGGCACAAGTGCGGGCTAGGCTTAAGGCCTGGGCACAAGTGCGGGCTAGGCTTAAGGCCCGGGCACAAGTGCAGTGCTGGCTAGGACCAAGGCAGGGGGCACAAGTGCTGGCTAGGCTTAAGGCATGGGCACAAGTGCTGTCTAGGCTTAAGGCATACAGCTAACTCTTTGCACTCTTTGCATAAAGGGTTAGGCACCCATAGGGGTGAAGAGCTAGCTTTCACCCCTCTACTCTGTACTTGGACATTTAGGACTAGATCCTTTGTTGTACAGTGCGGAGCCTCTCCATAACCCCATGCTCCAAGCGACCAGGCACTTCTTGTCTGTCCTCCGTAAATGGGTAATGCCTTCTTCCCCAATTACAGTCGTGCATGCGCATTCAGACGGGACAAGAGCGAAGAGCATAAAGCTGGCCCTATGTGCATAACCAACTTGAAGCTGAAGACAAAAACAAACAAACAAGCATTCAAGGGGCTCAAAAGTGCGGGCTAGGCTTAAGGCCTGGGCACAAGTGCGGGCTAGGCTTAAGGCCTGGGCACAAGTGCGGGCTAGGCTTAAGGCCTGGGCACAAGTGCGGGCTAGGCTTAAGGCCTGGGCACAAGTGCGGGCTAGGCTTAAGGCCGGGGCACAAGTGCGGGCTAGGCTTAAGGCCTGGGCACAAGTGCGGGCTAGGCTTAAGGCCGGGGCACAAGTGCAGTGCTGGCTAGGATCAAGGCAGGGGGCACAAGTGCTGGCTAGGCTTAAGGCCGGGGCACAAGAGCGGGCTAGGCTGAAGGCCGGGGCACAAGTGCGGGCTAGGCTTAAGGCCGGGTCACAAGTGCGGGCTAGGCTTAAGGCCGGGGCACAAGTGCGGGCTAGGCTTAAGGCCGGGGCACAAGTGCGGGCTAGGCTTAAGGCCGGGGCACAAGTGCGGGCTAGGCTTAAGGCCTGGGCACAAGTGCGGGCTAGGCTTAAGGCCTGGGCACAAGTGCAGTGCTGGCTAGGATCAAGGCAGGGGGCACAAGTGCTGGCTAGGCTTAAGGCCTGGGCACAAGTGCGGGCTAGGCTTAAGGATGGGGCACAAGTGCGGGCTAGGCTTAAGGCCTGGGCACAAGTGCGGGCTAGGCTTAAGGCCTGGGCACAAGTGCGGGCTAGGCTTAAGGCCTGGGCACAAGTGCAGTGCTGGCTAGGACCAAGGCAGGGGCACAAGTGATGGCTACGCTTAAAGCATGGGCACAAGTGCGGGCTAGGCTTAAGGCCTGGGCACAAGTGCGGGCTAGGCTTAAGGCCTGGGCACAAGTGCGGGCTAGGCTTAACGCCAGGCTGAAGGCCGGGGCACAAGTGCGGGCTAGGCTGAAGGCCTGGGCACAAGTGCGGGCTAGGCTGAAGGCCTGGGCACAAGTGCGGGCTAGGCTTAAGGCCTGGGCACAAGTGCGGTCTAGGCTTAAGGCCTGGGCACAAGTGCGGGCTAGGCTTAAGGCCGGGGCACAAGTGCGGGCTAGGCTTAAGGCCGGGGCACAAGTGCGGGCTAGGCTTAAGGCCGGGGCACAAGTGCGAGCTAGGCTTAAGGCCTGGGCACAAGTGCGGGCTAGGCTTAAGGCCTGGGCACAAGTGCGGTCTAGGCTTAAGGCCTGGGCACAAGTGCAGGCTAGGCTTAAGGCTTGGGCACAAGTGTAGTGCTAGCTAGGATCAAGGCAGGGGGCACAAGTGCGGGCTAGGCTTAAGGCCTGGGCACAAGTGCGGGCTAGGCTTAAGGCCTGGGCACAAGTGCGGGCTAGGCTTAAGGCCTGGGCACAAGTGCGGGCTAGGCTTAAGGCCTGGGCACAAGTGCGGGCTAGGCTTAAGGCCTGGGCACAAGTGCGGGCTAGGCTTAAGGCCTGGGCACAAGTGCGGGCTAGGCTTAAGGCCTGGGCACAAGTGCGGGCTAGGCTTAAGGCCTGGGCACAAGTGCGGGCTAGGCTTAAGGCCTGGGCACAAGTGCGGGCCAGGCTTAAGGCCTGGGCACAAGTGCGGGCCAGGCTTAAGGCCTGGGCACAAGTGCGGGCTAGGCTTAAGGCCTGGGCACAAGTGCGGGCTAGGCTTAAGGCCTGGGCACAAGTGCGGGCTAGGCTTAAGGCCGGGGCACAAGTGCGGGCTAGGCTTAAGGCCGGGGCACAAGTGCAGGCTAGGCTTAAGGCCGGGGCACAAGTGCGGGCTAGGCTTATGGCCGGGGCACAAGTGCGGGCTAGGCTTATGGCCGGGGCACAAGTGCGGGCTAGGCTTAAGGCCGGGGCACAAGTGCGGGCTAGGCTTAAGGCCGGGGCACAAGTGCGGGCTAGGCTTAAGGCCGGGGCACAAGTGCGGGTTAGGCTTAAGGCCGGGGCACAAGTGCGGGTTAGGCTTAAGGCCGGGGCACAAGTGCGGGCTAGGCTTAAGGCCGGGGCACAAGTGCGGGCTAGGCTTAAGGCCTGGGCACAAGTGCGGGCTAGGCTTAAGGCCGGGGCACAAGTGCGGGCTAGGCTTAAGGCCGGGGCACAAGAGCGGGCTAGGCTTAAGGCCAGGGCACAAGTGCGGGCTAGGCTTAAGGCCGGGGCACAAGTGCGGGCTAGGCTTAAGGCCGGGGCACAAGTGCGGGCTAGGCTTAAGGCCGGGGCACAAGTGCGGGCTAGGCTTAAGGCCTGGGCACAAGTGCGATCTAGGCTTAAGGCCTGGGCACAAGTGCGGGCTAGGCTTAAGGCCTGGGCACAAGTGCGGGCTAGGCTTAAGGCCGGGGCACAAGTGCGGGCTAGGCTTAAGGCCTGGGCACAAGTGCGGGCTAGGCTTAAGGCCTGGGCACAAGTGCGTTCTAGGCTTAAGGCCTGGGCACAAGTGCAGGCTAGGCTTAAGGCTTGGGCACAAGTGTAGTGCTAGCTAGGATCAAGGCAGGGGGCACAAGTGCGGGCTAGGCTTAAGGCCTGGGCACAAGTGCGGGCTAGGCTTAAGGCCTGGGCACAAGTGCGGGCTAGGCTTAAGGCCTGGGCACAAGTGCGGGCTAGGTTTAAGGCCTGGGCACAAGTGCGGGCTAGGCTTAAGGCCTGGGCTCAAGTGCGGGCTAGGCTTAAGGCCTGGGCACAAGTGCGGTCTAGGCTTAAGGCCTGGGCACAAGTGCAGGCTAGGCTTAAGGCTTGGGCACAAGTGTAGTGCTAGCTAGGATCAAGGCAGGGGGCACAAGTGCGGGCTAGGCTTAAGGCCTGGGCACAAGTGCGGGCTAGGCTTAAGGCCTGGGCACAAGTGCGGGCTAGGCTTAAGGCCTGGGCACAAGTGCGGGCTAGGCTTAAGGCCTGGGCACAAGTGCGGGCTAGGCTTAAGGCCTGGGCACAAGTGCGGGCTAGGCTTAAGGCCTGGGCACAAGTGCGGGCTAGGCTTAAGGCCTGGGCACAAGTGCGGGCTAGGCTTAAGGCCTGGACACAAGTGCGGGCTAGGCTTAAGGCCTGGGCACAAGTGCGGGCTAGGCTTAAGGCCTGGGCACAAGTGCGGGCTAGGCTTAAGGCCTGGGCACAAGTGCGGGCTCGGCTTAAGGCCTGGGCACAAGTGCGGGCTCGGCTTAAGGCCTGGGCACAAGTGCGGGCTCGGCTTAAGGCCTGGGCACAAGTGCGGGCTCGGCTTAAGGCCTGGGCACAAGTGCGGGCTCGGCTTAAGGCCTGGGCACAAGTGCGGGCTCGGCTTAAGGCCTGGGCACAAGTGCGGGCTCGGCTTAAGGCCTGGGCACAAGTGCGGGCTCGGCTTAAGGCCTGGGCACAAGTGCGGGCTCGGCTTAAGGCCTGGGCACAAGTGCGGGCTCGGCTTAAGGCCTGCGCACAAGTGCGGGCACGGCTTAAGGCTTGCGCACAAGTGCGGGCTCGGCTTAAGGCCTGGGCACAAGTGCGGGCTAGGCTTAAGGCCTGGGCACAAGTGCGGGCTAGGCTTAAGGCCTGGGCACAAGTGCGGGCTAGGCTTAAGGCCGGGGCACAAGTGCGGGCTAGGCTTAAGGCCGGGGCACAAGTGCGGGCTAGGCTTAAGAACGGGGCACAAGTGCGGGCTAGAATTAAGGCCGGGGCAAAAGTGCGGGCTAGGCTTAAGGCCGGGGCACAAGTGCGGGCTAGGCTTAAGGCAGGGGCACAAGTGCGGGTTAGGCTTAAGGCAGGGGCACAAGTGTGGGCTAGGCTTAAGGCCGGGGCACAAGTGCGGGCTAGGCTTAAGGCCTGGGCACAAGTGCGGGCTAGGCTTAAGGCCTGGGCACAAGTGCGGGCTAGGCTTAAGGCCTGGGCACAAGTGCAGTGCTGGCTAGGACCAAGGCAGGGGGCACAAGTGATGGCTAGGCTTAAGGCATGGGCACAAGTGCGGGCTAGGCTTAAGGCCGGGGCACAAGTGCGGGCTAGGCTTAAGGCCGGGGCACAAGTGCGGGCTAGGCTTAAGGCCGGGGCACAAATGCGCGCTAGGCTTAAGGCCGGGGCACAAGTGCGGGCTAGGCTTAAGGCCTGGGCACAAGTGCAGTGCTGGCTAGGACCAAGGCAGGGGGCACAAGTGATGGCTAGGCTTAAGGCCTGGGCACAAGTGCGGGCTAGGCTTAAGGCCTGGGCACAAGTGCAGTGCTGGCTAGGACCAAGGCAGGGGGCACAAGTGATGGCTAGGCTTAAGGCCAGGTCACAAGTGCGGGCTAGGCTTAAGGCCTGGGCACAAGTGCGGGCTAGGCTTAAGGCCTGGGCACAAGTGCGGGCTAGGCATAAGGCCTGGGCACAAGTGCGGGCTAGGCTTAAGGCCTGGGCACAAGTGCGGGCTAGGCTTAAGGCCTGGGCACAAGTGCAGGCTAGGCTTAAGGCTTGGGCACAAGTGTAGTGCTGGCTAGGATCAAGGCAGGGGGCACAAGTGCGGGCTAGGCTTAAGGCCTGGGCACAAGTGCGGGCTAGGCTTAAGGCCTGGGCACAAGTGCGGGCTAGGCTGAAGGCCGGGGCACAAGTGCGGGCTAGGCTGAAGGCCTGGGCACAAGTGCGGGCTAGGCTTAAGGCCGGGGCACAAGTGCGGGCTAGGCTTAAGGCCTGGGCACAAGTGCGATCTAGGCTTAAGGCCTGGGCACAAGTGCGGGCTAGGCTTAAGGCCTGGGCACAAGTGCGGGCTAGGCTTAAGGCCGGGGCACAAGTGCTGGCTAGGCTTAAGGCCTGGGCACAAGTGCGGGCTAGGCTTAAGGCCTGGGCACAAGTGCGTTCTAGGCTTAAGGCCTGGGCACAAGTGCAGGCTAGGCTTAAGGCTTGGGCACAAGTGTAGTGCTAGCTAGGATCAAGGCAGGGGGCACAAGTGCGGGCTAGGCTTAAGGCCTGGGCACAAGTGCGGGCTAGGCTTAAGGCCTGGGCACAAGTGCGGGCTAGGCTTAAGGCCTGGGCACAAGTGCGGGCTAGGTTTAAGGCCTGGGCACAAGTGCGGGCTAGGCTTAAGGCCTGGGCTCAAGTGCGGGCTAGGCTTAAGGCCTGGGCACAAGTGCGGTCTAGGCTTAAGGCCTGGGCACAAGTGCAGGCTAGGCTTAAGGCTTGGGCACAAGTGTAGTGCTAGCTAGGATCAAGGCAGGGGGCACAAGTGCGGGCTAGGCTTAAGGCCTGGGCACAAGTGTGGGCTAGGCTTAAGGCCTGGGCACAAGTGCGGGCTAGGCTTAAGGCCTGGGCACAAGTGCGGGCTAGGCTTAAGGCCTGGGCACAAGTGCGGGCTAGGCTTAAGGCCTGGACACAAGTGCGGGCTAGGCTTAAGGCCTGGGCACAAGTGCGGGCTAGGCTTAAGGCCTGGGCACAAGTGCGGGCTAGGCTTAAGGCCTGGGCACAAGTGCGGGCTCGGCTTAAGGCCTGGGCACAAGTGCGGGCTCGGCTTAAGGCCTGGGCACAAGTGCGGGCTCGGCTTAAGGCCTGGGCACAAGTGCGGGCTCGGCTTAAGGCCTGGGCACAAGTGCGGGCTCGGCTTAAGGCCTGCGCACAAGTGCGGGCTCGGCTTAAGGCTTGCGCACAAGTGCGGGCTCGGCTTAAGGCCTGGGCACAAGTGCGGGCTAGGCTTAAGGCCTGGGCACAAGTGCGGGCTAGGCTTAAGGCCTGGGCACAAGTGCGGGCTAGGCTTAAGGCCTGGGCACAAGTGCGGGCTAGGCTTAAGGCCGGGGCACAAGTGCGGGCTAGGCTTAAGGCCGGGGCACAAGTGCGGGCTAGGCTTAAGGCCGGGTCACAAGTGCAGGCTAGGCTTAAGGCTTGGGCACAAGTGTAGTGCTAGCTAGGATCAAGGCAGGGGGCACAAGTGCGGGCTAGGCTTAAGGCCGGGGCACAAGTGCGGGCTAGGGTTAAGGCCTGGGCACAAGTGCGGGCTAGGGTTAAGGCCTGGGCACAAGTGCGGGCTAGGCTTAAGGCCTGGGCACAAGTGCGGGCTAGGCTTAAGGCCTGGGCACAAGTGCGGGCTAGGCTTAAGGCCTGGGCACAAGTGCGGGCTAGGCTTAAGGCCTGGGGACAAGTGCGGGCTAGGCTTAAGGCCTGGGCACAAGTGCGGGCTAGGCTTAAGGCCTGGGCACAAGTGCGGGCTAGGCTTAAGGCCTGGGCACAAGTGCGGGCTAGGCTTAAGGCCTGGGCACAAGTGCGGGCTAGGCTTAAGGCCGGGGCACAAGTGCGGGCTAGGCTTAAGGCCTGGGCACAAGTGCGGGCTAGGCTTAAGGCCTGGGCACAAGTGCAGTGCTGGCTAGGATCAAGGCAGGGGGCACAAGTGCTGGCTAGGCTTAAGGCCGGGGCACAAGAGCGGGCTAGGCTGAAGGCCGGGGCACAAGTGCGGGCTAGGCTTAAGGCCTGGGCACAAGTGCGGGCTAGGCTTAAGGCCTGGGCACAAGTGCGGGCTAGGCTTAAGGCCTGGGCACAAGTGCGGGCTAGGCTTAAGGCCTGGGCACAAGTGCGGGCTAGGCTTAAGGCCTGGGCACAAGTGCGGGCCAGGCTTAAGGCCTGGGCACAAGTGCGGGCCAGGCTTAAGGCCTGGGCACAAGTGCGGGCCAGGCTTAAGGCCTGGGCACAAGTGCGGGCCAGGCTTAAGGCCTGGGCACAAGTGCGGGCTAGGCTTAAGGCCGGGGCACAAGTGCGGGCTAGGCTTAAGGCCGGGGCACAAGTGCGGGCTAGGCTTAAGGCCTGGGCACAAGTGCGGGCTAGGCTTAAGGCCTGGGCACAAGTGCGGGCTAGGCTTAAGGCCTGGGCACAAGTGCGGGCTAGGCTTAAGGCCTGGGCACAAGTGCGGGCCAGGCTTAAGGCCTGGGCACAAGTGCGGGCCAGGCTTAAGGCCTGGGCACAAGTGCGGGCCAGGCTTAAGGCCTGGGCAC
>NW_027194122.1:0-10000 GCF_032444005.1 Ranitomeya imitator
CTGGAAGTCTGACACTTGTCTGAAATTTTTAGAGTATGAAAATGCGGTTTTTCACCCAAAATTCGACTGTGCGCCCATGACTCGCAAACTTCACCCACATTTGGGCGACTGTCCTGGGGTACCTCACAACATATTGACGCCCCCCTGGCGTGGGAAGTAGGGGAAACGTGTCAATTTTCACAAAATCGTGATTTTCTGAAAATATTTCTAAGTGTCAAGGACACTTTTGGAAAATCTTCCCCAGGCTCCTGGAAGCCTCCTCGGTACGCCTCCGGCGGTTTCCCCCTGCCTGGAAGTCTGACACTTGTCTGAAATTTTTAGAGTATGAAAATGCGGTTTTTCACCCAAAATTCGACTTTGCGCCCATGACCCGCAAACTTCACCCACAGTTAGGTCACTGCCTTGGGGTACCTCACATCATATTGACGCCCCCCTGGCGTGGAAGTAGGGGGAAACGTGTCAATTTTCACAAAATCGTGATTTTCTGAAAATATTTCTAAGTGTCAAGGACACTTTTGGAAAATCTTCCCCAGGCTCCTGGAAGCCTCCTCGGTACGCCTCCTGCGGTTTCCCCCTGCCTGGAAGTCTGACACTTGTCTGAAATTTTTAGAGTATGAAAATGCGGTTTTTCACCCAAAATTCGACTTTGCGCCATGACTCGCAAACTTCACCCACATTTAGGCGACTGTCCTGGGGTACCTCACAACATATTGACGCCCCCCTGGCGTGGAAGTAGGGGAAACGTGTCAATTTTCACAAAATCGTGATTTTCTGAAAATATTTCTAAGTGTCAAGGGCACTTTTGGATAATCTTCCCCAGGCTCCTGGAAGCCTCCTCGGTACGCCTCCTGCGGTTTTCCCCTGCCTGGAAGTCTGACACTTGTCTGAAATTTTTAGAGTATGAAAATGCGGTTTTTCACCCAAAATTCGACTTTGCGCCCATGACTCGCAAACTTCACCCACATTTGGGCGACTGTCCTGGGGTACCTCACAACATATTGACGCCCCCCTGGCGTGGAAGTAGGGGAAACGTGTCAATTTTCACAAAATCGTGATTTTCTGAAAATATTTCTAAGTGTCAAGGACTCTTTTGGATAATCTTCCCCAGGCTCCTGGAAGCCTCCTCGGTACGCCTCCTGCGGTTTCTCCCTGCCTGGAAGTCTGACACCTGTCTGAAATTTTTAGAGTATGAAATGCGGTTTTTTCACCCAAAATTCGACTGTGCGCCCATGACTCGCAAACTTCACCCACATTTGGGCGACTGTCCTGGGGTACCTCACAACATATTGACGCCCCCCTGGCGTGGAAGTAGGGGAAACGTGTCAATTTTCACAAAATCGTGATTTTCTGAAAATATTTCTAAGTGTCAAGGGCACTTTTGGATAATCTTCCCCAGGCTCCTGGAAGCCTCCTCGGTACGCCTCCTGCGGTTTTCCCTGCCTGGAAGTCTGACACTTGTCTGAAATTTTTAGAGTATGAAAATGCGGTTTTTCACCCAAAATTCGACTTTGCGCCCATGACCCGCAAACTTCACCCACAGTTAGGTCACTGCCTTGGGGTACCTCACATCATATTGACGCCCCCCTGGCGTGGAAGTAGGGGAAACGTGTCAATTTTCACAAAATCATGATTTTCTGAAAATATTTCTAAGTGTCAAGGACACTTTTGGATAATCTTCCCCAGGCTCCTGGAAGCCTCGTCGGTACGCCTCCTGCGGTTTCCCCCTGCCTGGAAGTCTGACACTTGTCTGAAATTTTTAGAGTATGAAAATGCGGTTTTTCACCCAAAATTCGACTTTGCGCCCATGACCCGCAAACTTCACCCACAGTTAGGTCACTGCCTTGGGTACCTCACATCATATTGACGCCCCCCTGGCGTGGAAGTAGGGGAAACGTGTCAATTTTCACAAAATCGTGATTTTTTTCAAAATATTTCTAAGTGTCAAGGACACTTTGGATAATCTTCCCCAGGCTCCTGGAAGCCTCCTCGGTACGCCTCCTGCGGTTTCTCCCTGCCTGGAAGTCTGACACTTGTCTGAAATTTTTAGAGTATGAAAATGCGGTTTTTCACCCAAAATTCGACTTTGCGCCCATGACCCGGCAAACTTCACCCACAGTTAGGTCACTGCCTTGGGTACCTCACATCATATTGACGCCCCACTGGCGTGGAAGTAGGGGAAACGTGTCAATTTTCACAAATCGTGATTTTCTGAAAATATTTCTAAGTGTCAAGGACACTTTTGGATAATCTTCCCCAGGCTCCTGGAAGCCTCCTCGGTACGCCTCCTGCGGTTTTCCCCTGCCTGGAAGTCTGACACTTGTCTGAAATTTTTAGCGCATGAAAACGCGGTTTTTCACCCAAAATTCGACTTTGCGCCCGTGACTCGCAAACTTCACCCACATTTAGGCGACTGTCCTGGGGTACCTCACAACATATTGACGCCCCCCCTGGCGTGGAAGTAGGGGAAACGTGTCAATTTTCACAAAATCGTGATTTTCTGAAAATATTTCTAAGTGTCAAGGGCACTTTTGGATAATCTTCCCCAGGCTCCTGGAAGCCTCCTCGGTACGCCTCCTGCGGTTTTCCCCTGCCTGGAAGTCTGACACTTGTCTGAAATTTTTAGAGTATGAAAATGCGGTTTTTCACCCAAAATTCGACTTTGCGCCCATGACCCGCAAACTTCACCCACAGTTAGGTCACTGCCTTGGGGTACCTCACATCATATTGACGCCCCCCTGGCGTGGAAGTAGGGGAAACGTGTCAATTTTCACAAAATCGTGATTTTCTGAAAATATTTCTAAGTGTCAAGGACACTTTTGGAAAATCTTCCCCAGGCTCCTGGAAGCCTCCTCGGTACGCCTCCGGCGGTTTCCCCCTGCCTGGAAGTCTGACACTTGTCTGAAATTTTTAGAGTATGAAAATGCGGTTTTTCACCCAAAATTCGACTTTGCGCCCATGACCCGCAAACTTCACCCACAGTTAGGTCACTGCCTTGGGGTACCTCACATCATATTGACGCCCCCCTGGCGTGGAAGTAGGGGAAACGTGTCAATTTTCACAAAATCATGATTTTCTGAAAATATTTCTAAGTGTCAAGGACACTTTTGGATAATCTTCCCCAGGCTCCTGGAAGCCTCGTCGGTACGCCTCCTGCGGTTTCCCCCTGCCTGGAAGTCTGACACTTGTCTGAAATTTTTAGAGTATGAAAATGCGGTTTTTCACCCCAAAATTCGACTTTGCGCCCATGACCCGCAAACTTCACCCACAGTTAGGTCACTGCCTTGGGGTACCTCACATCATATTGACGCCCCCCTGGCGTGGAAGTAGGGGAAACGTGTCAATTTTCACAAAATCGTGATTTTCTGAAAATATTTCTAAGTGTCAAGGACTCTTTTGGATAATCTTCCCCAGGCTCCTGGAAGCCTCCTCGGTACGCCTCCTGCGGTTTCTCCCTGCCTGGAAGTCTGACACCTGTCTGAAATTTTTAGAGTATGAAAATGCGGTTTTTCACCCAAAATTCGACTTTGCGCCCATGACCCGCAAACTTCACCCACAGTTAGGTCACTGCCTTGGGTACCTCACATCATATTGACGCCCCCCTGGCGTGGAAGTAGGGGAAACGTGTCAATTTTCACAAAATCGTGATTTTCTGAAAATATTTCTAAGTGTCAAGGGCACTTTTGGAAAATCTTCCCCCAGGCTCCTGAAGCCTCCTCGGTACGCCTCCGGCGGTTTCCCCCTGCCTGGAAGTCTGACACTTGTCTGAAATTTTTAGAGTATGAAAATGCGGTTTTTCACCCAAAATTCGACTGTGCGCCCATGACTCGCAAACTTCACCCACATTTGGGCGACTGTCCTGGGGTACCTCACAACATATTGACGCCCCCCTGGCGTGGAAGTAGGGGAAACGTGTCAATTTTCACAAAATCGTGATTTTCTGAAAATATTTCTAAGTGTCAAGGACACTTTTGGAAAATCTTCCCCAGGCTCCTGGAAGCCTCCTCGGTACGCCTCCGGCGGTTTCCCCCTGCCTGGAAGTCTGACACTTGTCTGAAATTTTTAGAGTATGAAAATGCGGTTTTTCACCCAAAATTCGACTTTGCGCCCATGACCCGCAAACTTCACCCACAGTTAGGTCACTGCCTTGGGGTACCTCACATCATATTGACGCCCCCCTGGCGTGGAAGTAGGGGAAACGTGTCAATTTTCACAAAATCGTGATTTTCTGAAAATATTTCTAAGTGTCAAGGACACTTTTGGAAAATCTTCCCCAGGCTCCTGGAAGCCTCCTCGGTACGCCTCCTGCGGTTTCCCCCTGCCTGGAAGTCTGACACTTGTCTGAAATTTTTAGAGTATGAAAATGCGGTTTTTCACCCAAAATTCGACTTTGCGCCCATGACTCGCAAACTTCACCCACATTTAGGCGACTGTCCTGGGGTACCTCACAACATATTGACGCCCCCTGGCGTGGAAGTAGGGGAAACGTGTCAATTTTCACAAAATCGTGATTTTCTGAAAATATTTCTAAGTGTCAAGGGCACTTTTGGATAATCTTCCCCAGGCTCCTGGAAGCCTCCTCGGTACGCCTCCTGCGGTTTTCCCCTGCCTGGAAGTCTGACACTTGTCTGAAATTTTTAGAGTATGAAAATGCGGTTTTTCACCCAAAATTCGACTTTGCGCCCATGACTCGCAAACTTCACCCACATTTGGGCGACTGTCCTGGGGTACCTCACAACATATTGACGCCCCCCTGGCGTGGAAGTAGGGGAAACGTGTCAATTTTCACAAAATCGTGATTTTCTGAAAATATTTCTAAGTGTCAAGGACACTTTTGGAAAATCTTCCCCAGGCTCCTGGAAGCCTCCTCGGTACGCCTCCGGCGGTTTCCCCCTGCCTGGAAGTCTGACACCTGTCTGAAATTTTTAGAGTATGAAAATGCGGTTTTTCACCCAGAAATTCGACTGTGCGCCCATGACTCGCAAACTTCACCCACATTTGGGCGACTGTCCTGGGGTACCTCACAACATATTGACGCCCCCCTGGCGTGGAAGTAGGGGAAACGTGTCAATTTTCACAAAATCGTGATTTTCTGAAAATATTTCTAAGTGTCAAGGACTCTTTTGGATAATCTTCCCCAGGCTCCTGGAAGCCTCCTCGGTACGCCTCCTGCGGTTTCTCCCTGCCTGGAAGTCTGACACCTGTCTGAAATTTTTAGAGTATGAAAATGCGGTTTTTCACCCAAAATTCGACTGTGCGCCCATGACTCGCAAACTTCACCCACATTTGGGCGACTGTCCTGGGGTACCTCACAACATATTGACGCCCCCCTGGCGTGGAAGTAGGGGGAAACGTGTCAATTTTCACAAAATCGTGATTTTCTGAAAATATTTCTAAGTGTCAAGGGCACTTTTGGATAATCTTCCCCAGGCTCCTGGAAGCCTCCTCGGTACGCCTCCTGCGGTTTTCCCCTGCCTGGAAGTCTGACACTTGTCTGAAATTTTTAGAGTATGAAAATGCGGTTTTTCACCCAAAATTCGACTTTGCGCCCATGACCCGCAAACTTCACCCACAGTTAGGTCACTGCCTTGGGGTACCTCACATCATATTGACGCCCCCCTGGCGTGGAAGTAGGGGAAACGTGTCAATTTTCACAAAATCATGATTTTCTGAAAATATTTCTAAGTGTCAAGGACACTTTTGGATAATCTTCCCCAGGCTCCTGGAAGCCTCGTCGGTACGCCTCCTGCGGTTTCCCCTGCCTGGAAGTCTGACACTTGTCTGAAATTTTTAGAGTATGAAAATGCGGTTTTTCACCCAAAATTCGACTTTGCGCCCATGACCCGCAAACTTCACCCACAGTTAGGTCACTGCCTTGGGGTACCTCACATCATATTGACGCCCCCCTGGCGTGGAAGTAGGGGAAACGTGTCAATTTTCACAAAATCGTGATTTTTTTCAAAATATTTCTAAGTGTCAAGGACACTTTTGGATAATCTTCCCAGGCTCCTGGAAGCCTCCTCGGTACGCCTCCTGCGGTTTCTCCCTGCCTGGAAGTCTGACACTTGTCTGAAATTTTTAGAGTATGAAAATGCGGTTTTTCACCCAAAATTCGACTTTGCGCCCATGACCCGCAAACTTCACCCACAGTTAGGTCACTGCCTTGGGGTACCTCACATCATATTGACGCCCCCCTGGCGTGGAAGTAGGGGAAACGTGTCAATTTTCACAAAATCGTGATTTTCTGAAAATATTTCTAAGTGTCAAGGACACTTTTGGATAATCTTCCCCAGGCTCCTGGAAGCCTCCTCGGTACGCCTCCTGCGGTTTTCCCCTGCCTGGAAGTCTGACACTTGTCTGAAATTTTTAGCGCATGAAAACGCGGTTTTTCACCCAAAATTCGACTTTGCGCCCGTGACTCGCAAACTTCACCCACATTTAGGCGACTGTCCTGGGGTACCTCACAACATATTGACGCCCCCCTGGCGTGGAAGTAGGGGAAACGTGTCAATTTTCACAAAATCGTGATTTTCTGAAAATATTTCTAAGTGTCAAGGACACTTTTGGATAATCTTCCCCAGGCTCCTGGAAGCCTCCTCGGTACGCCTCCTGCGGTTTTCCCCTGCCTGGAAGTCTGACACTTGTCTGAAATTTTTAGCGCATGAAAACGCGGTTTTTCACCCAAAATTCGACTTTGCGCCCGTGACTCGCAAACTTCACCCACATTTAGGCGACTGTCCTGGGGTACCTCACAACATATTGACGCCCCCCCTGGCGTGGAAGTAGGGGAAACGTGTCAATTTTCACAAAATCGTGATTTTCTGAAAATATTTCTAAGTGTCAAGGACACTTTTGGATAATCTTCCCCAGGCTCCTGGAAGCCTCCTCGGTACGCTCCTGCGGTTTTCCCCTGCCTGGAAGTCTGACACTTGTCTGAAATTTTTAGCGCATGAAAACGCGGTTTTTCACCCAAAATTCGACTTTGCGCCCGTGACTCGCAAACTTCACCCACATTTAGGCGACTGTCCTGGGGTACCTCACAACATATTGACGCCCCCCTGGCGTGGAAGTAGGGGAAACGTGTCAATTTTCACAAAATCGTGATTTTCTGAAAATATTTCTAAGTGTCAAGGACACTTTTGGATAATCTTCCCCAGGCTCCTGGAAGCCTCCTCGGTACGCCTCCTGCGGTTTTCCCCTGCCTGGAAGTCTGACACTTGTCTGAAATTTTTAGCGCATGAAAACGCGGTTTTTCACCCAAAATTCGACTTTGCGCCCGTGACTCGCAACTTCACCCACATTTAGGCGACTGTCCTGGGGTACCTCACAACATATTGACGCCCCCCCTGGCGTGGAAGTAGGGGAAACGTGTCAATTTTCACAAAATCGTGATTTTCTGAAAATATTTCTAAGTGTCAAGGACACTTTTGGATAATCTTCCCCAGGCTCCTGGAAGCCTCCTCGGTACGCCTCCTGCGGTTTTCCCCTGCCTGGAAGTCTGACACTTGTCTGAAATTTTTAGCGCATGAAAACGCGGTTTTTCACCCAAAATTCGACTTTGCGCCCGTGACTCGCAAACTTCACCCACATTTAGGCGACTGTCCTGGGGTACCTCACAACATATTGACGCCCCCCTGGCGTGGAAGTAGGGGAAACGTTGTCAATTTTCACAAAATCGTGATTTTCTGAAAATATTTCTAAGTGTCAAGGGCACTTTTGGATAATCTTCCCCAGGCTCCTGGAAGCCTCCTCGGTACGCCTCCTGCGGTTTTCCCTGCCTGGAAGTCTGACACTTGTCTGAAATTTTAGAGTATGAAAATGCGGTTTTTCACCCAAAATTCGACTTTGCGCCCATGACCCGCAAACTTCACCCACAGTTAGGTCACTGCCTTGGGGTACCTCACATCATATTGACGCCCCCCTGGCGTGGAAGTAGGGGAAACGTGTCAATTTTCACAAAATCGTGATTTTCTGAAAATATTTCTAAGTGTCAAGGGCACTTTGGAAAATCTTCCCCAGGCTCCTGGAAGCCTCCTCGGTACGCCTCCGGCGGTTTCCCCTGCCTGGAAGTCTGACACTTGTCTGAAATTTTTAGAGTATGAAAATGCGGTTTTTCACCCAAAATTCGACTGTGCGCCCATGACTCGCAAACTTCACCCACATTTGGGCGACTGTCCTGGGGTACCTCACAACATATTGACGCCCCCCTGGCGTGGAAGTAGGGGAAACGTGTCAATTTTCACAAATCGTGATTTTCTGAAAATATTTCTAAGTGTCAAGGACACTTTTGGAAAATCTTCCCCAGGCTCCTGGAAGCCTCCTCGGTACGCCTCCGGCGGTTTCCCCTGCCTGGAAGTCTGACACTTGTCTGAAATTTTTAGAGTATGAAAATGCGGTTTTTCACCCAAAATTCGACTTTGCGCCCATGACCCGCAAACTTCACCCACAGTTAGGTCACTGCCTTGGGGTACCTCACATCATATTGACGCCCCCCTGGCGTGGAAGTAGGGGAAACGTGTCAATTTTCACAAAATCGTGATTTTCTGAAAATATTTCTAAGTGTCAAGGACACTTTGGAAAATCTTCCCCAGGCTCCTGGAAGCCTCCTCGGTACGCCTCCTGCGGTTTCCCCCTGCCTGGAAGTCTGACACTTGTCTGAAATTTTTAGAGTATGAAAATGCGGTTTTTCACCCAAAATTCGACTTTGCGCCCATGACTCGCAAACTTCACCCACATTTAGGCGACTGTCCTGGGGTACCTCACAACATATTGACGCCCCCCTGGCGTGGAAGTAGGGGAAACGTGTCAATTTTCACAAAATCGTGATTTTCTGAAAATATTTCTAAGTGTCAAGGGCACTTTTGGATAATCTTCCCCAGGCTCCTGGAAGCCTCCTCGGTACGCCTCCTGCGGTTTTCCCCTGCCTGGAAGTCTGACACTTGTCTGAAATTTTTAGAGTATGAAAATGCGGTTTTTCACCCAAAATTCGACTTTGCGCCCATGACTCGCAAACTTCACCCACATTTGGGCGACTGTCCTGGGGTACCTCACAACATATTGACGCCCCCCTGGCGTGGAAGTAGGGGAAACGTGTCAATTTTCACAAAATCGTGATTTTCTGAAAATATTTCTAAGTGTCAAGGACACTTTTGGAAAATCTTCCCCAGGCTCCTGGAAGCCTCCTCGGTACGCCTCCGGCGGTTTCCCCCTGCCTGGAAGTCTGACACCTGTCTGAAATTTTTAGAGTATGAAAATGCGGTTTTTCACCCAAAATTCGACTGTGCGCCCATGACTCGCAAACTTCACCCACATTTGGGCGACTGTCCTGGGGTACCTCACAACATATTGACGCCCCCCTGGCGTGGAAGTAGGGGAAACGTGTCAATTTTCACAAAATCGTGATTTTCTGAAAATATTTCTAAGTGTCAAGGACACTTTTGGATAATCTTCCCCAGGCTCCTGGAAGCCTCCTCGGTACGCCTCCTGCGGTTTCTCCCTGCCTGGAAGTCTGACACTTGTCTGAAATTTTTAGAGTATGAAAATGCGGTTTTTCACCCAAAATTCGACTTTGCGCCCATGACCCGCAAACTTCACCCACAGTTAGGTCACTGCCTTGGGGTACCTCACATCATATTGACGCCCCCCTGGCGTGGAAGTAGGGGAAACGTGTCAATTTTCACAAATCGTGATTTTCTGAAAATATTTCTAAGTGTCAAGGACACTTTTGGATAATCTTCCCCAGGCTCCTGGAAGCCTCCTCGGTACGCCTCCTGCGGTTTTCCCCTGCCTGGAAGTCTGACACTTGTCTGAAATTTTTAGCGCATGAAAACGCGGTTTTTCACCCAAAATTCGACTTTGCGCCCGTGACTCGCAAACTTCACCCACATTTAGGCGACTGTCCTGGGGTACCTCACAACATATTGACGCCCCCCTGGCGTGGAAGTAGGGGAAACGTGTCAATTTTCACAAATCGTGATTTTCTGAAAATATTTCTAAGTGTCAA
>NW_027194122.1:20000-22500 GCF_032444005.1 Ranitomeya imitator
TCTCGCTCTGGGGCGTCCGCTTGGTCTCTCTCTCTCTCTCTCTCTCGCTCTCTCCCTCTCGCGCTCCCTTCCGAGCCGCCTCGGAGGACGTCGGACGAGCGGGGAAGGCGACGGCGTTCGGCCGGGCACACCACGCGGTGAGAACCCACTCCGCCTGCCTCCCCACGCGTCTGTCGTCCCCCCACTATCGTAGGGGCTCGGGAAAAGACTGGAGAACGCGGAGCTCGGCGGTGGCGTGGAAGCGCCACCCACCGCCACCGCTCTCGCCGATGCCCACCGCGGAGGCCGCCCATCGGACGCTGGGTGGGGGTCGGCACGGGCCTCCGCGGGCGAGCTGCGCATCTGGAAGTCAAAGGGCCGCCCTCGGAGAAGATCGTTGTGCTACCCCGCGCGGGGAGCGATTCGGACGACGGGCCCCCACGCCGAGGTGGGTGGGCGCCCCGCCATTCGCCCGCGCGGGTCGTCGGACCCCTGCCGTACCACAGTTCGGGTCAAACTCCCCCTCTGCACGGCAGCCACCGTCCTGCGAACGGGAGGCGACTGCCGGCGTGCACGCCCAAGGATGCGTGCCTGAATCCCGGGGGGGTAAAAGAGGAAGGAGACCGCCCGCCTTAGACCGACGCGGGCTCCAAAGCCCGGGCCGAGCGAGCGGCACCACCTCCCCACCCGGGAGCGCTGAGCCAAATCGATCGGAGGAAGAGCCGGTGGGGGGCATGGGTGAGAAACCCCACCCGCTGCCATCCTTCCCCTCGGGGAGACGGGGAAGAAACATGCCCGATAGTCCTGGAGGTACCTCTCCGACACGCTACGGGCGCCCTCGAGACGGAATCCGGGTCACAGTGCGATTCTCTCATAGGTCTCCCCCGTGGCGTGGAAGCGGGAGACATCCGACGCAGAGAAACGCAAAGCCTGCTCTGAGGGGGACCGAGTCAGGGGGTGCAATCCGCCCTCCTGGAGCCCTCCTCGGGACGAAGACTCCAGATCTGCCTCCCTTCTTCACCCTCGGAGAACCAGAACACGCTTGGGGAGGTCGTTCAGGCTCAGGCGACCCCGGGAAACGCGTCTCTGACTTGGGGCAGACGACCGGCAAGAGTCCCCCTGGAGCCGCGGAAGCCTGGTGTCGACGCGAGGGCGGACTTCCATGCAAACAGTGGGGGTACTCGCCAAACCGCCTACCCGACTTGAGGAACCACGAAAACATCGGAAATCAGTCGGGCCCGAGAGGTACCCCTCTCTCCTATATCCTGCAGCTGGTGTGCAAAAGTGGGTATTTGCATGGCGAAACACCGACCCCCACTTTAAGGGAGCGAAGCCGAAAAGTGTCCGACTTCCTGGAGCTGTGCGGCGGATCCGGCGGCCAGAAATTCCTCATGCCGGTTCTATTTTTTTTTTTTTCGATTTTGCGAAATTTGGCGGCCAGGCGGCGTAGCTGGGGCCTGGACTAGCCCGAAACACCTGGAGCCGGCGAGCGGAACGAATTTCCCAACGTTCTGCGGCTCCCGGAAGCCAAAAACGCATCGCCGAAAAATTTCAAAGTCCCAAGGACTCGTTCTTGAAAATCGATCCGGGGGGCCATGGAAGTGTCCTCGGTACAGCTTCAGAGCTTTCCCCCCGCCTGGAAGTCTGAAAGTTCTATGTTTGTTCTAAGTGGAAAAATCGCGTTTTTTTTCAGTGTTCCACCCATCAGACCCAAACTTTGCCCACGCTTAGGTCTCTGTCTCGGGGTGCTTTACAACATATTGACGCCCCTTTAGGGTGGAAGTAGGGGAAAGGGGTCCATTTTTCACAAAATCGGAAATTTCTCAAAATATTTCTAAGTGTCAAGGACACTTTTGGAAAATCTTCCCCAGGCTCCTGGAAGCCTCCTCGGTACGCCTCCGGCGGTTTCCCCCTGCCTGGAAGTCTGACACTTGTCTGAAATTTTTAGAGTATGAAAATGCGGTTTTTCACCCAAAATTCGACTTTGCGCCCATGACCCGCAAACTTCACCCACAGTTAGGTCACTGCCTTGGGGTACCTCACATCATATTGACGCCCCCCTGGCGTGGAAGTAGGGGAAACGTGTCAATTTTCACAAAATCATGATTTTCTGAAAATATTTCTAAGTGTCAAGGACACTTTTGGATAATCTTCCCCAGGCTCCTGGAAGCCTCGTCGGTACGCCTCCTGCGGTTTCCCCCTGCCTGGAAGTCTGACACTTGTCTGAAATTTTTAGAGTATGAAAATGCGGTTTTTCACCCAAAATTCGACTTTGCGCCCATGACCCGCAAACTTCACCCACAGTTAGGTCACTGCCTTGGGGTACCTCACATCATA
Organism: Ranitomeya imitator; assembly: GCF_032444005.1. Taxonomy (NCBI): domain Eukaryota; kingdom Metazoa; phylum Chordata; class Amphibia; order Anura; family Dendrobatidae; genus Ranitomeya; species Ranitomeya imitator. Next base: position 22,317 of record NW_027194122.1, read on the forward strand.
TTGACGCCCCCCCTGGCGTTGGAAGTAGGGGAAACGTGTCAATTTTCACAAAATCGTGGATTTTCTGAAAATATTTCTAAGTGTCAAGGACACTTTTGGAAAATCTTCCCCAGGCTCCTGGAAGCCTCCTCGGTACGCCTCCGGCGGTTTCCCCCTGCCTGGAAGTCTGACACTTGTCTGAAAT
>NW_027194122.1:32500-42500 GCF_032444005.1 Ranitomeya imitator
GTAGGTGACTGGCCTTCGGAGGACGCCACGGCCACCCTGCCTCGTGACCCACCGCTCCCGGGGCGACACACAGAGTCGCTGCTGGGGAGAGGGGCCAGGGCGGTGGGGGGGCCTATGCGGGGCCTCCGTCTGGCTTAGACCTGCCTCCGCCGCGGGGGGTCCTCGACCCACCGGCGGACGGGCGCGAGGAGTGGGAGAGGGGGGCTGGCCGTCGGGGTCCACCGCGGCTCAGGCGCAGAGCCCGCCAGCGACGCGGAGGTCGCACGGGGGGCGCAGTTGGCCTGGCCGTGTCGGCGTCGCCCTATGGCGTAGTCCCTCGTCCCGGGCTCTTGCCCGTAACCTCAAAGGAGCCCCAACCGAGCGGCGTCTCCCCCCCAAAGCCGTGCCTCCGCTGTTGAGAACAGAAGAAGCCCGGCGGTGGCAGTTCGCCGGGTACTCCCCTTCGCCAAAACTCTTTTTGCCCCACTCGTCTCTCCCTTTTCCATCCTCCCTTCTCGCTCTGGGGCGTCCGCTTGGTCTCTCTCTCTCTCTCTCTCTCGCTCTCTCCCTCTCGCGCTCCCTTCCGAGCCGCCTCGGAGGACGTCGGACGAGCGGGGAAGGCGACGGCGTTCGGCCGGGCACACCACGCGGTGAGAACCCACTCCGCCTGCCTCCCCACGCGTCTGTCGTCCCCCCACTATCGTAGGGGCTCGGGAAAAGACTGGAGAACGCGGAGCTCGGCGGTGGCGTGGAAGCGCCACCCACCGCCACCGCTCTCGCCGATGCCCACCGCGGAGGCCGCCCATCGGACGCTGGGTGGGGGGTCGGCACGGGCCTCCGCGGGCGAGCTGCGCATCTGGAAGTCAAAGGGCCGCCCTCGGAGAAGATCGTTGTGCTACCCCGCGCGGGGAGCGATTCGGACGACGGGCCCCCACGCCGAGGTGGGTGGGCGCCCCGCCATTCGCCCCGCGCGGGTCGTCGGACCCCTGCCGTACCACAGTTCGGGTCAAACTCCCCCTCTGCACGGCAGCCACCGTCCTGCGAACGGGAGGCGACTGCCGGCAGTGCACGCCCAAGGATGCGTGCCTGAATCCCGGGGGGGTAAAAGAGGAAGGAGACCGCCCGCCTTAGACCGACGCGGGCTCCAAAGCCCGGGCCGAGCGAGCGGCACCACCTCCCCACCCGGGAGCGCTGAGCCAAATCGATCGGAGGAAGAGCCGGTGGGGGGCATGGGTGAGAAACCCCACCCGCTGCCATCCTTCCCCTCGGGGAGACGGGGAAGAAACATGCCCGATAGTCCTGGAGGTACCTCTCCGACACGCTACGGGCGCCCTCGAGACGGAATCCGGGTCACAGTGCGATTCTCTCATAGGTCTCCCCCGTGGCGTGGAAGCGGGAGACATCCGACGCAGAGAAACGCAAAGCCTGCTCTGAGGGGACCGAGTCAGGGGGGTGCAATCCGCCCTCCTGGAGCCCTCCTCGGGACGAAGACTCCAGATCTGCCTCCCTTCTGACATCCGTCACCCTCGGAGAACCAGAACACGCTTGGGGAGGGTCCGTTCAGGCTCAGGCGACCCGGGAAACGCGTCTCTGACTTGGGGCAGACGACCGGCAAGAGTCCCCCTGGAGCCGCGGAAGCCTGGTGTCGACGCGAGGGCGGACTTCCATGCAAACAGGGGGGTACTCGCCAAACCGCCTACCCGACTTGAGGAACCACGAAAACATCGGAAATCAGTCGGGCCCGAGAGGTACCCCTCTCTCCTATATCCTGCAGCTGGTGTGCAAAAGTGGGTATTTGCATGGCGAAACACCGACCCCCACTTTAAGGGAGCGAAGCCGAAAAGTGTCCGACTTCCTGGAGCTGTGCGGCGGATCCGGCGGCCAGAAATTCCTCATGCCGGTTCTATTTTTTTTTTTTTCGATTTTGCGAAATTTGGCGGCCAGGCGGCGTAGCTGGGGCCTGGACTAGCCCGAAACACCTGGAGCCGGCGAGCGGAACGAATTTCCCAACGTTCTGCGGCTCCCGGAAGCCAAAAACGCATCGCCGAAAAATTTCAAAGTCCCAAGGACTCGTTCTTGAAAATCGATCCGGGGGCCATGGAAGTGTCCTCGGTACAGCTTCAGAGCTTTCCCCCCGCCTGGAAGTCTGAAAGTTCTATGTTTGTTCTAAGTGGAAAAATCGCGTTTTTTTCAGTGTTCCACCCATCAGACCCAAACTTTGCCCACGCTTAGGTCTCTGTCTCGGGGGTGCTTTACAACATATTGACGCCCCTTTAGGGTGGAAGTAGGGGAAAGGGGTCATTTTTCACAAAATCGGAAATTTCTCAAAATATTTCTAAGTGTCAAGGACACTTTTGGAAAATCTTCCCCAGGCTCCTGGAAGCCTCCTCGGTACGCCTCCGGCGGTTTCCCCCTGCCTGGAAGTCTGACACTTGTCTGAAATTTTTAGAGTATGAAAATGCGGTTTTTCACCCAAAATTCGACTTTGCGCCCATGACCCGCAAACTTCACCCACAGTTAGGTCACTGCCTTGGGGTACCTCACATCATATTGACGCCCCCCTGGCGTGGAAGTAGGGGAAACGTGTCAATTTTCACAAAATCATGATTTTCTGAAAATATTTCTAAGTGTCAAGGACACTTTTGGATAATCTTCCCCAGGCTCCTGGAAGCCTCGTCGGTACGCCTCCTGCGGTTTCCCCCTGCCTGGAAGTCTGACACTTGTCTGAAATTTTTAGAGTATGAAAATGCGGTTTTTCACCCAAAATTCGACTTTGCGCCCATGACCCGCAAACTTCACCCACAGTTAGGTCACTGCCTTGGGGGTACCTCACATCATATTGACGCCCCCCTGGCGTGGAAGTAGGGGAAACGTGTCAATTTTCACAAAATCGTGATTTTCTGAAAATATTTCTAAGTGTCAAGGACACTTTTGGAAAATCTTCCCCAGGCTCCTGGAAGCCTCCTCGGTACGCCTCCGGCGGTTTCCCCCTGCCTGGAAGTCTGACACTTGTCTGAAATTTTTAGAGTATGAAAATGCGGTTTTTCACCCAAAATTCGACTTTGCGCCCATGACCCGCAAACTTCACCCACAGTTAGGTCACTGCCTTGGGGTACCTCACATCATATTGACGCCCCCCCTGGCGTGGAAGTAGGGGAAACGTGTCAATTTTCACAAAATCATGATTTTCTGAAAATATTTCTAAGTGTCAAGGACACTTTTGGATAATCTTCCCCAGGCTCCTGGAAGCCTCCTCGGTACGCCTCCGGCGGTTTCCCCCTGCCTGGAAGTCTGACACTTGTCTGAAATTTTTAGAGTATGAAAATGCGGTTTTTCACCCAAAATTCGACTTTGCGCCCATGACCCGCAAACTTCACCCACAGTTAGGTCACTGCCTTGGGGTACCTCACATCATATTGACGCCCCCCTGGCGTGGAAGTAGGGGAAACGTGTCAATTTTCACAAAATCATGATTTTCTGAAAATATTTCTAAGTGTCAAGGACACTTTTGGATAATCTTCCCCAGGCTCCTGGAAGCCTCCTCGGTACGCCTCCGGCGGTTTCCCCCTGCCTGGAAGTCTGACACTTGTCTGAAATTTTTAGAGTATGAAAATGCGGTTTTTCACCCAAAATTCGACTTTGCGCCCATGACCCGCAAACTTCACCCACAGTTAGGTCACTGCCTTGGGGTACCTCACATCATATTGACGCCCCCCTGGCGTGGAAGTAGGGGAAACGTGTCAATTTTCACAAAATCGTGATTTTCTGAAAATATTTCTAAGTGTCAAGGACACTTTTGGAAAATCTTCCCCAGGCTCCTGGAAGCCTCCTCGGTACGCCTCCGGCGGTTTCCCCCTGCCTGGAAGTCTGACACTTGTCTGAAATTTTTAGAGTATGAAAATGCGGTTTTTCACCCAAAATTCGACTTTGCGCCCATGACCCGCAAACTTCACCCACAGTTAGGTCACTGCCTTGGGGTACCTCACATCATATTGACGCCCCCCTGGCGTGGAAGTAGGGGAAACGTGTCAATTTTCACAAAATCATGATTTTCTGAAAATATTTCTAAGTGTCAAGGACACTTTTGGATAATCTTCCCCAGGCTCCTGGAAGCCTCGTCGGTACGCCTCCTGCGGTTTCCCCCTGCCTGGAAGTCTGACACTTGTCTGAAATTTTTAGAGTATGAAAATGCGGTTTTTCACCCAAAATTCGACTTTGCGCCCATGACCCGCAAACTTCACCCACAGTTAGGTCACTGCCTTGGGGTACCTCACATCATATTGACGCCCCCCTGGCGTGGAAGTAGGGGAAACGTGTCAATTTTCACAAAATCGTGATTTTCTGAAAATATTTCTAAGTGTCAAGGACTCTTTTGGATAATCTTCCCCAGGCTCCTGGAAGCCTCCTCGGTACGCCTCCTGCGGTTTCTCCCTGCCTGGAAGTCTGACACCTGTCTGAAATTTTTAGAGTATGAAAATGCGGTTTTTCACCCAAAATTCGACTTTGCGCCCATGACCCGCAAACTTCACCCACAGTTAGGTCACTGCCTTGGGGTACCTCACATCATATTGACGCCCCCCTGGCGTGGAAGTAGGGGAAACGTGTCAATTTTCACAAAATCGTGATTTTCTGAAAATATTTCTAAGTGTCAAGGGCACTTTTGGAAAATCTTCCCCAGGCTCCTGGAAGCCTCCTCGGTACGCCTCCGGCGGTTTCCCCCTGCCTGGAAGTCTGACACTTGTCTGAAATTTTTAGAGTATGAAAATGCGGTTTTTCACCCAAAATTCGACTGTGCGCCCATGACTCGCAAACTTCACCCACATTTGGGCGACTGTCCTGGGGTACCTCACAACATATTGACGCCCCCCTGGCGTGGAAGTAGGGGGAAACGTGTCAATTTTCACAAAATCGTGATTTTCTGAAAATATTTCTAAGTGTCAAGGACACTTTTGGAAAATCTTCCCCAGGCTCCTGGAAGCCTCCTCGGTACGCCTCCGGCGGTTTCCCCCTGCCTGGAAGTCTGACACTTGTCTGAAATTTTTAGAGTATGAAAATGCGGTTTTTCACCCAAAATTCGACTTTGCGCCCATGACCCGCAAACTTCACCCACAGTTAGGTCACTGCCTTGGGGTACCTCACATCATATTGACGCCCCCCTGGCGTGGAAGTAGGGGAAACGTGTCAATTTTCACAAAATCGTGATTTTCTGAAAATATTTCTAAGTGTCAAGGACACTTTTGGAAAATCTTCCCCAGGCTCCTGGAAGCCTCCTCGGTACGCCTCCTGCGGTTTCCCCCTGCCTGGAAGTCTGACACTTGTCTGAAATTTTTAGAGTATGAAAATGCGGTTTTTCACCCAAAATTCGACTTTGCGCCCATGACTCGCAAACTTCACCCACATTTAGGCGACTGTCCTGGGGTACCTCACAACATATTGACGCCCCCCCTGGCGTGGAAGTAGGGGAAACGTGTCAATTTTCACAAAATCGTGATTTTCTGAAAATATTTCTAAGTGTCAAGGGCACTTTTGGATAATCTTCCCCAGGCTCCTGGAAGCCTCCTCGGTACGCCTCCTGCGGTTTTCCCCTGCCTGGAAGTCTGACACTTGTCTGAAATTTTTAGAGTATGAAAATGCGGTTTTTCACCCAAAATTCGACTTTGCGCCCATGACTCGCAAACTTCACCCACATTTGGGCGACTGTCCTGGGGTACCTCACAACATATTGACGCCCCCCTGGCGTGGAAGTAGGGGAAACGTGTCAATTTTCACAAAATCGTGATTTTCTGAAAATATTTCTAAGTGTCAAGGACACTTTTGGAAAATCTTCCCCAGGCTCCTGGAAGCCTCCTCGGTACGCCTCCGGCGGTTTCCCCCTGCCTGGAAGTCTGACACCTGTCTGAAATTTTTAGAGTATGAAAATGCGGTTTTTTCACCCAAAATTCGACTGTGCGCCCATGACTCGCAAACTTCACCCACATTTGGGCGACTGTCCTGGGGTACCTCACAACATATTGACGCCCCCCTGGCGTGGAAGTAGGGGAAACGTGTCAATTTTCACAAAATCGTGATTTTCTGAAAATATTTCTAAGTGTCAAGGACTCTTTTGGATAATCTTCCCCAGGCTCCTGGAAGCCTCCTCGGTACGCCTCCTGCGGTTTCTCCCTGCCTGGAAGTCTGACACCTGTCTGAAATTTTTAGAGTATGAAAATGCGGTTTTTCACCCAAAATTCGACTGTGCGCCCATGACTCGCAAACTTCACCCACATTTGGGCGACTGTCCTGGGGTACCTCACAACATATTGACGCCCCCCTGGCGTGGAAGTAGGGGAAACGTGTCAATTTTCACAAAATCGTGATTTTCTGAAAATATTTCTAAGTGTCAAGGGCACTTTTGGATAATCTTCCCCAGGCTCCTGGAAGCCTCCTCGGTACGCCTCCTGCGGTTTCCCCCTGCCTGGAAGTCTGACACTTGTCTGAAATTTTTAGAGTATGAAAATGCGGTTTTTCACCCAAAATTCGACTTTGCGCCCATGACCCGCAAACTTCACCCACAGTTAGGTCACTGCCTTGGGGTACCTCACATCATATTGACGCCCCCCTGGCGTGGAAGTAGGGGAAACGTGTCAATTTTCACAAAATCATGATTTTCTGAAAATATTTCTAAGTGTCAAGGACACTTTTGGATAATCTTCCCCAGGCTCCTGGAAGCCTCGTCGGTACGCCTCCTGCGGTTTCCCCCTGCCTGGAAGTCTGACACTTGTCTGAAATTTTTAGAGTATGAAAATGCGGTTTTTCACCCAAAATTCGACTTTGCGCCCATGACCCGCAAACTTCACCCACAGTTAGGTCACTGCCTTGGGGTACCTCACATCATATTGACGCCCCCCTGGCGTGGAAGTAGGGGAAACGTGTCAATTTTCACAAAATCGTGATTTTTTTCAAAATATTTCTAAGTGTCAAGGACACTTTTGGATAATCTTCCCCAGGCTCCTGGAAGCCTCCTCGGTACGCCTCCTGCGGTTTCTCCCTGCCTGGAAGTCTGACACTTGTCTGAAATTTTTAGAGTATGAAAATGCGGTTTTTCACCCAAAATTCGACTTTGCGCCCATGACCCGCAAACTTCACCCACAGTTAGGTCACTGCCTTGGGGTACCTCACATCATATTGACGCCCCCCTGGCGTGGAAGTAGGGGAAACGTGTCAATTTTCACAAAATCGTGATTTTCTGAAAATATTTCTAAGTGTCAAGGACACTTTTGGATAATCTTCCCCAGGCTCCTGGAAGCCTCCTCGGTACGCCTCCTGCGGTTTTCCCCTGCCTGGAAGTCTGACACTTGTCTGAAATTTTTAGCGCATGAAAACGCGGTTTTTCACCCAAAATTCGACTTTGCGCCCGTGACTCGCAAACTTCACCCACATTTAGGCGACTGTCCTGGGGTACCTCACAACATATTGACGCCCCCCTGGCGTGGAAGTAGGGGAAACGTGTCAATTTTCACAAAATCGTGATTTTTTTCAAAATATTTCTAAGTGTCAAGGACACTTTTGGATAATCTTCCCCAGGCTCCTGGAAGCCTCCTCGGTACGCCTCCTGCGGTTTCTCCCTGCCTGGAAGTCTGACACTTGTCTGAAATTTTTAGAGTATGAAAATGCGGTTTTTCACCCAAAATTCGACTTTGCGCCCATGACCCGCAAACTTCACCCACAGTTAGGTCACTGCCTTGGGGTACCTCACATCATATTGACGCCCCCCTGGCGTGGAAGTAGGGGAAACGTGTCAATTTTCACAAAATCGTGATTTTCTGAAAATATTTCTAAGTGTCAAGGACTCGTTTGGATAATCTTCCCCAGGCTCCTGGAAGCCTCCTCGGTACGCCTCCGGCGGTTTCCCCCTGCCTGGAAGTCTGACACTTGTCTGAAATTTTTAGAGTATGAAAATGCGGTTTTTCACCCAAAATTCGACTTTGCGCCCGTGACTCGCAAACTTCACCCACATTTAGGCGACTGTCCTGGGGTACCTCACAACATATTGACGCCCCCCTGGCGTGGAAGTAGGGGAAACGTGTCAATTTTCACAAAATCGTGATTTTCTGAAAATATTTCTAAGTGTCAAGGACACTTTTGGATAATCTTCCCCAGGCTCCTGGAAGCCTCCTCGGTACGCCTCCTGCGGTTTTCCCCTGCCTGGAAGTCTGACACTTGTCTGAAATTTTTAGCGCATGAAAACGCGGTTTTTCACCCAAAATTCGACTTTGCGCCCGTGACTCGCAAACTTCACCCACATTTAGGCGACTGTCCTGGGGTACCTCACAACATATTGACGCCCCCCTGGCGTGGAAGTAGGGGAAACGTGTCAATTTTCACAAAATCGTGATTTTCTGAAAATATTTCTAAGTGTCAAGGGCACTTTTGGATAATCTTCCCCAGGCTCCTGGAAGCCTCCTCGGTACGCCTCCTGCGGTTTTCCCCTGCCTGGAAGTCTGACACTTGTCTGAAATTTTTAGAGTATGAAAATGCGGTTTTTCACCCAAAATTCGACTTTGCGCCCATGACCCGCAAACTTCACCCACAGTTAGGTCACTGCCTTGGGGTACCTCACATCATATTGACGCCCCCCTGGCGTGGAAGTAGGGGAAACGTGTCAATTTTCACAAAATCGTGATTTTCTGAAAATATTTCTAAGTGTCAAGGACTCGTTTGGATAATCTTCCCCAGGCTCCTGGAAGCCTCCTCGGTACGCCTCCGGCGGTTTCCCCCTGCCTGGAAGTCTGACACTTGTCTGAAATTTTTAGAGTATGAAAATGCGGTTTTTCACCCAAAATTCGACTTTGCGCCCGTGACTCGCAAACTTCACCCACATTTAGGCGACTGTCCTGGGGTACCTCACAACATATTGACGCCCCCCTGGCGTGGAAGTAGGGGAAACGTGTCAATTTTCACAAAATCGTGATTTTCTGAAAATATTTCTAAGTGTCAAGGACACTTTTGGATAATCTTCCCCAGGCTCCTGGAAGCCTCCTCGGTACGCCTCCTGCGGTTTTCCCCTGCCTGGAAGTCTGACACTTGTCTGAAATTTTTAGCGCATGAAAACGCGGTTTTTCACCCAAAATTCGACTTTGCGCCCGTGACTCGCAAACTTCACCCACATTTAGGCGACTGTCCTGGGGTACCTCACAACATATTGACGCCCCCCTGGCGTGGAAGTAGGGGAAACGTGTCAATTTTCACAAAATCGTGATTTTCTGAAAATATTTCTAAGTGTCAAGGGCACTTTTGGATAATCTTCCCCAGGCTCCTGGAAGCCTCCTCGGTACGCCTCCTGCGGTTTTCCCCTGCCTGGAAGTCTGACACTTGTCTGAAATTTTTAGAGTATGAAAATGCGGTTTTTCACCCAAAATTCGACTTTGCGCCCATGACCCGCAAACTTCACCCACAGTTAGGTCACTGCCTTGGGGTACCTCACATCATATTGACGCCCCCCTGGCGTGGAAGTAGGGGAAACGTGTCAATTTTCACAAAATCGTGATTTTCTGAAAATATTTCTAAGTGTCAAGGGCACTTTTGGATAATCTTCCCCAGGCTCCTGGAAGCCTCCTCGGTACGCCTCCTGCGGTTTCTCCCTGCCTGGAAGTCTGACACTTGTCTGAAATTTTTTAGAGTATGAAAATGCGGTTTTTCACCCAAAATTCGACTTTGCGCCCATGACTCGCAAACTTCACCCACATTTGGGCGACTGTCCTGGGGTACCTCACAACATATTGACGCCCCCCCTGGCGTGGAAGTAGGGGAAACGTGTCAATTTTCACAAAATCGTGATTTTCTGAAAATATTTCTAAGTGTCAAGGACACTTTTGGAAAATCTTCCCCAGGCTCCTGGAAGCCTCCTCGGTACGCCTCCGGCGGTTTCCCCCTGCCTGGAAGTCTGACACCTGTCTGAAATTTTTAGAGTATGAAAATGCGGTTTTTCACCCAAAATTCGACTGTGCGCCCATGACTCGCAAACTTCACCCACATTTGGGCG
>NW_027194122.1:55000-62500 GCF_032444005.1 Ranitomeya imitator
GCATCGCCGAAAAATTTCAAAGTCCCAAGGACTCGTTCTTGAAAATCGATCCGGGGGCCATGGAAGTGTCCTCGGTACAGCTTCAGAGCTTTCCCCCCGCCTGGAAGTCTGAAAGTTCTATGTTTGTTCTAAGTGGAAAAATCGCGTTTTTTTCAGTGTTCCACCCATCAGACCCAAACTTTGCCCACGCTTAGGTCTCTGTCTCGGGGTGCTTTACAACATATTGACGCCCCTTTAGGGTGGAAGTAGGGGAAAGGGGTCATTTTTCACAAAATCGGAAATTTCTCAAAATATTTCTAAGTGTCAAGGACACTTTTGGAAAATCTTCCCCAGGCTCCTGGAAGCCTCCTCGGTACGCCTCCGGCGGTTTCCCCCTGCCTGGAAGTCTGACACTTGTCTGAAATTTTTAGAGTATGAAAATGCGGTTTTTCACCCAAAATTCGACTTTGCGCCCATGACCCGCAAACTTCACCCACAGTTAGGTCACTGCCTTGGGGTACCTCACATCATATTGACGCCCCCCTGGCGTGGAAGTAGGGGAAACGTGTCAATTTTCACAAAATCATGATTTTCTGAAAATATTTCTAAGTGTCAAGGACACTTTTGGATAATCTTCCCCAGGCTCCTGGAAGCCTCGTCGGTACGCCTCCTGCGGTTTCCCCCTGCCTGGAAGTCTGACACTTGTCTGAAATTTTTAGAGTATGAAAATGCGGTTTTTCACCCAAAATTCGACTTTGCGCCCATGACCCGCAAACTTCACCCACAGTTAGGTCACTGCCTTGGGGTACCTCACATCATATTGACGCCCCCCTGGCGTGGAAGTAGGGGAAACGTGTCAATTTTCACAAAATCGTGATTTTCTGAAAATATTTCTAAGTGTCAAGGACACTTTTGGAAAATCTTCCCCAGGCTCCTGGAAGCCTCCTCGGTACGCCTCCGGCGGTTTCCCCCTGCCTGGAAGTCTGACACTTGTCTGAAATTTTTAGAGTATGAAAATGCGGTTTTTCACCCAAAATTCGACTTTGCGCCCATGACCCGCAAACTTCACCCACAGTTAGGTCACTGCCTTGGGGTACCTCACATCATATTGACGCCCCCCTGGCGTGGAAGTAGGGGAAACGTGTCAATTTTCACAAAATCATGATTTTCTGAAAATATTTCTAAGTGTCAAGGACACTTTTGGATAATCTTCCCCAGGCTCCTGGAAGCCTCCTCGGTACGCCTCCGGCGGTTTCCCCCTGCCTGGAAGTCTGACACTTGTCTGAAATTTTTAGAGTATGAAAATGCGGTTTTTCACCCAAAATTCGACTTTGCGCCCATGACCCGCAAACTTCACCCACAGTTAGGTCACTGCCTTGGGGTACCTCACATCATATTGACGCCCCCCTGGCGTGGAAGTAGGGGAAACGTGTCAATTTTCACAAAATCATGATTTTCTGAAAATATTTCTAAGTGTCAAGGACACTTTTGGATAATCTTCCCCAGGCTCCTGGAAGCCTCCTCGGTACGCCTCCGGCGGTTTCCCCCTGCCTGGAAGTCTGACACTTGTCTGAAATTTTTAGAGTATGAAAATGCGGTTTTTCACCCAAAATTCGACTTTGCGCCCATGACCCTCAAACTTCACCCACAGTTAGGTCACTGCCTTGGGGTACCTCACATCATATTGACGCCCCCCTGGCGTGGAAGTAGGGGAAACGTGTCAATTTTCACAAAATCGTGATTTTCTGAAAATATTTCTAAGTGTCAAGGACACTTTTGGAAAATCTTCCCCAGGCTCCTGGAAGCCTCCTCGGTACGCCTCCGGCGGTTTCCCCCTGCCTGGAAGTCTGACACTTGTCTGAAATTTTTAGAGTATGAAAATGCGGTTTTTCACCCAAAATTCGACTTTGCGCCCATGACCCGCAAACTTCACCCACAGTTAGGTCACTGCCTTGGGGTACCTCACATCATATTGACGCCCCCCTGGCGTGGAAGTAGGGGAAACGTGTCAATTTTCACAAAATCATGATTTTCTGAAAATATTTCTAAGTGTCAAGGACACTTTTGGATAATCTTCCCCAGGCTCCTGGAAGCCTCGTCGGTACGCCTCCTGCGGTTTCCCCCTGCCTGGAAGTCTGACACTTGTCTGAAATTTTTAGAGTATGAAAATGCGGTTTTTCACCCAAAATTCGACTTTGCGCCCATGACCCGCAAACTTCACCCACAGTTAGGTCACTGCCTTGGGGTACCTCACATCATATTGACGCCCCCCTGGCGTGGAAGTAGGGGAAACGTGTCAATTTTCACAAAATCGTGATTTTCTGAAAATATTTCTAAGTGTCAAGGACTCTTTTGGATAATCTTCCCCAGGCTCCTGGAAGCCTCCTCGGTACGCCTCCTGCGGTTTCTCCCTGCCTGGAAGTCTGACACCTGTCTGAAATTTTTAGAGTATGAAAATGCGGTTTTTCACCCAAAATTCGACTTTGCGCCCATGACCCGCAAACTTCACCCACAGTTAGGTCACTGCCTTGGGGTACCTCACATCATATTGACGCCCCCCTGGCGTGGAAGTAGGGGAAACGTGTCAATTTTCACAAAATCGTGATTTTCTGAAAATATTTCTAAGTGTCAAGGGCACTTTTGGAAAATCTTCCCCAGGCTCCTGGAAGCCTCCTCGGTACGCCTCCGGCGGTTTCCCCCTGCCTGGAAGTCTGACACTTGTCTGAAATTTTTAGAGTATGAAAATGCGGTTTTTCACCCAAAATTCGACTGTGCGCCCATGACTCGCAAACTTCACCCACATTTGGGCGACTGTCCTGGGGTACCTCACAACATATTGACGCCCCCCTGGCGTGGAAGTAGGGGAAACGTGTCAATTTTCACAAAATCGTGATTTTCTGAAAATATTTCTAAGTGTCAAGGACACTTTTGGAAAATCTTCCCCAGGCTCCTGGAAGCCTCCTCGGTACGCCTCCGGCGGTTTCCCCCTGCCTGGAAGTCTGACACTTGTCTGAAATTTTTAGAGTATGAAAATGCGGTTTTTCACCCAAAATTCGACTTTGCGCCCATGACCCGCAAACTTCACCCACAGTTAGGTCACTGCCTTGGGGTACCTCACATCATATTGACGCCCCCCTGGCGTGGAAGTAGGGGAAACGTGTCAATTTTCACAAAATCATGATTTTCTGAAAATATTTCTAAGTGTCAAGGACACTTTTGGATAATCTTCCCCAGGCTCCTGGAAGCCTCCTCGGTACGCCTCCGGCGGTTTCCCCCTGCCTGGAAGTCTGACACTTGTCTGAAATTTTTAGAGTATGAAAATGCGGTTTTTCACCCAAAATTCGACTTTGCGCCCATGACCCTCAAACTTCACCCACAGTTAGGTCACTGCCTTGGGGTACCTCACATCATATTGACGCCCCCCTGGCGTGGAAGTAGGGGAAACGTGTCAATTTTCACAAAATCGTGATTTTCTGAAAATATTTCTAAGTGTCAAGGACACTTTTGGAAAATCTTCCCCAGGCTCCTGGAAGCCTCCTCGGTACGCCTCCGGCGGTTTCCCCCTGCCTGGAAGTCTGACACTTGTCTGAAATTTTTAGAGTATGAAAATGCGTTTTTTCACCCAAAATTCGACTTTGCGCCCATGACCCGCAAACTTCACCCACAGTTAGGTCACTGCCTTGGGGTACCTCACATCATATTGACGCCCCCCTGGCGTGGAAGTAGGGGAAACGTGTCAATTTTCACAAAATCATGATTTTCTGAAAATATTTCTAAGTGTCAAGGACACTTTTGGATAATCTTCCCCAGGCTCCTGGAAGCCTCGTCGGTACGCCTCCTGCGGTTTCCCCCTGCCTGGAAGTCTGACACTTGTCTGAAATTTTTAGAGTATGAAAATGCGGTTTTTCACCCAAAATTCGACTTTGCGCCCATGACCCGCAAACTTCACCCACAGTTAGGTCACTGCCTTGGGGTACCTCACATCATATTGACGCCCCCCTGGCGTGGAAGTAGGGGAAACGTGTCAATTTTCACAAAATCGTGATTTTCTGAAAATATTTCTAAGTGTCAAGGACTCTTTTGGATAATCTTCCCCAGGCTCCTGGAAGCCTCCTCGGTACGCCTCCTGCGGTTTCTCCCTGCCTGGAAGTCTGACACCTGTCTGAAATTTTTAGAGTATGAAAATGCGGTTTTTCACCCAAAATTCGACTTTGCGCCCATGACCCGCAAACTTCACCCACAGTTAGGTCACTGCCTTGGGGTACCTCACATCATATTGACGCCCCCCTGGCGTGGAAGTAGGGGAAACGTGTCAATTTTCACAAAATCGTGATTTTCTGAAAATATTTCTAAGTGTCAAGGGCACTTTTGGAAAATCTTCCCCAGGCTCCTGGAAGCCTCCTCGGTACGCCTCCGGCGGTTTCCCCCTGCCTGGAAGTCTGACACTTGTCTGAAATTTTTAGAGTATGAAAATGCGGTTTTTCACCCAAAATTCGACTGTGCGCCCATGACTCGCAAACTTCACCCACATTTGGGCGACTGTCCTGGGGTACCTCACAACATATTGACGCCCCCCTGGCGTGGAAGTAGGGGAAACGTGTCAATTTTCACAAAATCGTGATTTTCTGAAAATATTTCTAAGTGTCAAGGACACTTTTGGAAAATCTTCCCCAGGCTCCTGGAAGCCTCCTCGGTACGCCTCCGGCGGTTTCCCCCTGCCTGGAAGTCTGACACTTGTCTGAAATTTTTAGAGTATGAAAATGCGGTTTTTCACCCAAAATTCGACTTTGCGCCCATGACCCGCAAACTTCACCCACAGTTAGGTCACTGCCTTGGGGTACCTCACATCATATTGACGCCCCCCTGGCGTGGAAGTAGGGGAAACGTGTCAATTTTCACAAAATCGTGATTTTCTGAAAATATTTCTAAGTGTCAAGGACACTTTTGGAAAATCTTCCCCAGGCTCCTGGAAGCCTCCTCGGTACGCCTCCTGCGGTTTCCCCCTGCCTGGAAGTCTGACACTTGTCTGAAATTTTTAGAGTATGAAAATGCGGTTTTTCACCCAAAATTCGACTTTGCGCCCATGACTCGCAAACTTCACCCACATTTAGGCGACTGTCCTGGGGTACCTCACAACATATTGACGCCCCCCTGGCGTGGAAGTAGGGGAAACGTGTCAATTTTCACAAAATCGTGATTTTCTGAAAATATTTCTAAGTGTCAAGGGCACTTTTGGATAATCTTCCCCAGGCTCCTGGAAGCCTCCTCGGTACGCCTCCTGCGGTTTTCCCCTGCCTGGAAGTCTGACACTTGTCTGAAATTTTTAGAGTATGAAAATGCGGTTTTTCACCCAAAATTCGACTTTGCGCCCATGACTCGCAAACTTCACCCACATTTGGGCGACTGTCCTGGGGTACCTCACAACATATTGACGCCCCCCTGGCGTGGAAGTAGGGGAAACGTGTCAATTTTCACAAAATCGTGATTTTCTGAAAATATTTCTAAGTGTCAAGGACACTTTTGGAAAATCTTCCCCAGGCTCCTGGAAGCCTCCTCGGTACGCCTCCGGCGGTTTCCCCCTGCCTGGAAGTCTGACACCTGTCTGAAATTTTTAGAGTATGAAAATGCGGTTTTTCACCCAAAATTCGACTGTGCGCCCATGACTCGCAAACTTCACCCACATTTGGGCGACTGTCCTGGGGTACCTCACAACATATTGACGCCCCCCTGGCGTGGAAGTAGGGGAAACGTGTCAATTTTCACAAAATCGTGATTTTCTGAAAATATTTCTAAGTGTCAAGGACTCTTTTGGATAATCTTCCCCAGGCTCCTGGAAGCCTCCTCGGTACGCCTCCTGCGGTTTCTCCCTGCCTGGAAGTCTGACACCTGTCTGAAATTTTTAGAGTATGAAAATGCGGTTTTTCACCCAAAATTCGACTGTGCGCCCATGACTCGCAAACTTCACCCACATTTGGGCGACTGTCCTGGGGTACCTCACAACATATTGACGCCCCCCTGGCGTGGAAGTAGGGGAAACGTGTCAATTTTCACAAAATCGTGATTTTCTGAAAATATTTCTAAGTGTCAAGGGCACTTTTGGATAATCTTCCCCAGGCTCCTGGAAGCCTCCTCGGTACGCCTCCTGCGGTTTCCCCCTGCCTGGAAGTCTGACACTTGTCTGAAATTTTTAGAGTATGAAAATGCGGTTTTTCACCCAAAATTCGACTTTGCGCCCATGACCCGCAAACTTCACCCACAGTTAGGTCACTGCCTTGGGGTACCTCACATCATATTGACGCCCCCCTGGCGTGGAAGTAGGGGAAACGTGTCAATTTTCACAAAATCATGATTTTCTGAAAATATTTCTAAGTGTCAAGGACACTTTTGGATAATCTTCCCCAGGCTCCTGGAAGCCTCGTCGGTACGCCTCCTGCGGTTTCCCCCTGCCTGGAAGTCTGACACTTGTCTGAAATTTTTAGAGTATGAAAATGCGGTTTTTCACCCAAAATTCGACTTTGCGCCCATGACCCGCAAACTTCACCCACAGTTAGGTCACTGCCTTGGGGTACCTCACATCATATTGACGCCCCCCTGGCGTGGAAGTAGGGGAAACGTGTCAATTTTCACAAAATCGTGATTTTTTTCAAAATATTTCTAAGTGTCAAGGACACTTTTGGATAATCTTCCCCAGGCTCCTGGAAGCCTCCTCGGTACGCCTCCTGCGGTTTCTCCCTGCCTGGAAGTCTGACACTTGTCTGAAATTTTTAGAGTATGAAAATGCGGTTTTTCACCCAAAATTCGACTTTGCGCCCATGACCCGCAAACTTCACCCACAGTTAGGTCACTGCCTTGGGGTACCTCACATCATATTGACGCCCCCCTGGCGTGGAAGTAGGGGAAACGTGTCAATTTTCACAAAATCGTGATTTTCTGAAAATATTTCTAAGTGTCAAGGACACTTTTGGATAATCTTCCCCAGGCTCCTGGAAGCCTCCTCGGTACGCCTCCTGCGGTTTTCCCCTGCCTGGAAGTCTGACACTTGTCTGAAATTTTTAGCGCATGAAAACGCGGTTTTTCACCCAAAATTCGACTTTGCGCCCGTGACTCGCAAACTTCACCCACATTTAGGCGACTGTCCTGGGGTACCTCACAACATATTGACGCCCCCCTGGCGTGGAAGTAGGGGAAACGTGTCAATTTTCACAAAATCGTGATTTTCTGAAAATATTTCTAAGTGTCAAGGACACTTTTGGATAATCTTCCCCAGGCTCCTGGAAGCCTCCTCGGTACGCCTCCTGCGGTTTTCCCCTGCCTGGAAGTCTGACACTTGTCTGAAATTTTTAGCGCATGAAAACGCGGTTTTTCACCCAAAATTCGACTTTGCGCCCGTGACTCGCAAACTTCACCCACATTTAGGCGACTGTCCTGGGGTACCTCACAACATATTGACGCCCCCCTGGCGTGGAAGTAGGGGAAACGTGTCAATTTTCACAAAATCGTGATTTTCTGAAAATATTTCTA
>NW_027194122.1:75000-77500 GCF_032444005.1 Ranitomeya imitator
CCTGGAGCTGTGCGGCGGATCCGGCGGCCAGAAATTCCTCATGCCGGTTCTATTTTTTTTTTTTTCGATTTTGCGAAATTTGGCGGCCAGGCGGCGTAGCTGGGGCCTGGACTAGCCCGAAACACCTGGAGCCGGCGAGCGGAACGAATTTCCCAACGTTCTGCGGCTCCCGGAAGCCAAAAACGCATCGCCGAAAAATTTCAAAGTCCCAAGGACTCGTTCTTGAAAATCGATCCGGGGGCCATGGAAGTGTCCTCGGTACAGCTTCAGAGCATTCCCCCCGCCTGGAAGTCTGAAAGTTCTATGTTTGTTCTAAGTGGAAAATCGCGTTTTTTTCAGTGTTCCACCCATCAGACCCAAACTTTGCCCACGCTTAGGTCTCTGTCTCGGGGTGCTTTACAACATATTGACGCCCCTTTAGGGTGGAAGTAGGGGAAAGGGGTCATTTTTCACAAAATCGGAAATTTCTCAAAATAATTCTAAGTGTCAAGGACACTTTTGGAAAATCTTCCCCAGGCTCCTGGAAGCCTCCTCGGTACGCCTCCTGCGGTTTCTCCCTGCCTGGAAGTCTGACACTTGTCTGAAATTTTTAGAGTATGAAAACGCGGTTTTTCACCCAAAATTCGACTTTGCGCCCATGACCCGCAAACTTCACCCACAGTTAGGTCACTGCCTTGGGGTACCTCACATCATATTGACGCCCCCCAGGCGTGGAAGTAGGGGAAACGTGTCAATTTTCACAAAATCGTGATTTTCTCAAAATATTTCTAAGTGTCAAGGACTCTTTTGGATAATCTTCCCCAGGCTCCTGGAAGCCTCCTCGGTACGCCTCCTGCGGTTTCTCCCTGCCTGGAAGTCTGACACCTGTCTGAAATTTTTAGAGTATGAAAATGCGGTTTTTCACCCAAAATTCGACTTTGCGCCCATGACCCGCAAACTTCACCCACAGTTAGGTCACTGCCTTGGGGTACCTCACATCATATTGACGCCCCCCTGGCGTGGAAGTAGGGGAAACGTGTCAATTTTCACAAAATCGTGATTTTCTCAAAATATTTCTAAGTGTCAAGGACACTTTTGGAAAATCTTCCCCAGGCTCCTGGAAGCCTCCTCGGTACGCCTCCTGCGGTTTCTCCCTGCCTGGAAGCCTGACACTTGTCTGAAATTTTTAGAGTATGAAAATGCGGTTTTTCACCCAAAATTCGACTTTGCGCCCATGACCCGCAAACTTCACCCACAGTTAGGTCACTGCCTTGGGGTACCTCACATCATATTGACGCCCCCCTGGCGTGGAAGTAGGGGAAACGTGTCAATTTTCACAAAATCGTGATTTTCTGAAAATATTTCTAAGTGTCAAGGACACTTTTGGAAAATCTTCCCCAGGCTCCTGGAAGCCTCCTCGGTACGCCTCCTGCGGTTTCTCCCTGCCTGGAAGTCTGACACCTGTCTGAAATTTTTAGAGTATGAAAATGGGGTTTTTCACCCAAAATTCGACTGTGCGCCCATGACTCGCAAACTTCACCCACATTTGGGCGACTGTCCTGGGGTACCTCACAACATATTGACGCCCCCCTGGCGTGGAAGTAGGGGAAACGTGTCAATTTTCACAAAATCGTGATTTTCTGAAAATATTTCTAAGTGTCAAGGACACTTTTGGAAAATCTTCCCCAGGCTCCTGGAAGCCTCCTCGGTACGCCTCCGGCGGTTTCCCCCTGCCTGGAAGTCTGACACCTGTCTGAAATTTTTAGAGTATGAAAATGCGGTTTTTCACCCAAAATTCGACTTTGCGCCCATGACCCGCAAACTTCACCCACAGTTAGGTCACTGCCTTGGGGTACCTCACATCATATTGACGCCCCCCTGGCGTGGAAGTAGGGGAAACGTGTCAATTTTCACAAAATCGTGATTTTCTGAAAATATTTCTAAGTGTCAAGGACACTTTTGGATAATCTTCCCCAGGCTCCTGGAAGCCTCCTCGGTACGCCTCCTGCGGTTTCTCCCTGCCTGGAAGTCTGACACCTGTCTGAAATTTTTAGAGTATGAAAATGCGGTTTTTCACCCAAAATTCGACTGTGCGCCCATGACTCGCAAACTTCACCCACATTTGGGCGACTGTCCTGGGGTACCTCACAACATATTGACGCCCCCCTGGCGTGGAAGTAGGGGAAACGTGTCAATTTTCACAAAATCGTGATTTTCTGAAAATATTTCTAAGTGTCAAGGACTCTTTTGGATAATCTTCCCCAGGCTCCTGGAAGCCTCCTCGGTACGCCTCCTGCGGTTTCTCCCTGCCTGGAAGTCTGACACTTGTCTGAAATTTTTAGAGTATGAAAATGCGGTTTTTCACCCAAAATTCGACTTTGCGCCCATGACTCGCAAACTTCACCCACATTTGGGCGACTGTCCTGGGGTACCTCACAACATATTGACGCCCCCCTGGCGTGGAAGTAGGGGAAACGTGTCAATTTTCACAAAATCGTGATTTTCTGAAAATATTTCTAAG
>NW_027194122.1:87500-92500 GCF_032444005.1 Ranitomeya imitator
GCGACTGCCGGCGTGCACGCCCAAGGATGCGTGCCTGAATCCCGGGGGGGTAAAAGAGGAAGGAGACCGCCCGCCTTAGACCGACGCGGGCTCCAAAGCCCGGGCCGAGCGAGCGGCACCACCTCCCCACCCGGGAGCGCTGAGCCAAATCGATCGGAGGAAGAGCCGGTGGGGGGCATGGGTGAGAAACCCCACCCGCTGCCATCCTTCCCCTCGGGGAGACGGGGAAGAAACATGCCCGATAGTCCTGGAGGTACCTCTCCGACACGCTACGGGCGCCCTCGAGACGGAATCCGGGTCACAGTGCGATTCTCTCATAGGTCTCCCCCGTGGCGTGGAAGCGGGAGACATCCGACGCAGAGAAACGCAAAGCCTGCTCTGAGGGGACCGAGTCAGGGGGTGCAATCCGCCCTCCTGGAGCCCTCCTCGGGACGAAGACTCCAGATCTGCCTCCCTTCTGACATCCGTCACCCTCGGAGAACCAGAACACGCTTGGGGAGGGTCCGTTCAGGCTCAGGCGACCCGGGAAACGCGTCTCTGACTTGGGGCAGACGACCGGCAAGAGTCCCCCTGGAGCCGCGGAAGCCTGGTGTCGACGCGAGGGCGGACTTCCATGCAAACAGGGGGGTACTCGCCAAACCGCCTACCCGACTTGGAGGAACCACGAAAACATCGGAAATCAGTCGGGCCCGAGAGGTACCCCTCTCTCCTATATCCTGCAGCTGGTGTGCAAAAGTGGGTATTTGCATGGCGAAACACCGACCCCCACTTTAAGGGAGCGAAGCCGAAAAGTGTCCGACTTCCTGGAGCTGTGCGGCGGATCCGGCGGCCAGAAATTCCTCATGCCGGTTCTATTTTTTTTTTTTTCGATTTTGCGAAATTTGGCGGCCAGGCGGCGTAGCTGGGGCCTGGACTAGCCCGAAACACCTGGAGCCGGCGAGCGGAACGAATTTCCCAACGTTCTGCGGCTCCCGGAAGCCAAAAACGCATCGCCGAAAAATTTCAAAGTCCCAAGGACTCGTTCTTGAAAATCGATCCGGGGGCCATGGAAGTGTCCTCGGTACAGCTTCAGAGCTTTCCCCCCGCCTGGAAGTCTGAAAGTTCTATGTTTGTTCTAAGTGGAAAAATCGCGTTTTTTTCAGTGTTCCACCCATCAGACCCAAACTTTGCCCACGCTTAGGTCTCTGTCTCGGGGTGCTTTACAACATATTGACGCCCCTTTAGGGTGGAAGTAGGGGAAAGGGGTCATTTTTCACAAAATCGGAAATTTCTCAAAATATTTCTAAGTGTCAAGGACACTTTTGGAAAATCTTCCCCAGGCTCCTGGAAGCCTCCTCGGTACGCCTCCGGCGGTTTCCCCCTGCCTGGAAGTCTGACACTTGTCTGAAATTTTTAGAGTATGAAAATGCGGTTTTTCACCCAAAATTCGACTTTGCGCCCATGACCCGCAAACTTCACCCACAGTTAGGTCACTGCCTTGGGGTACCTCACATCATATTGACGCCCCCCTGGCGTGGAAGTAGGGGAAACGTGTCAATTTTCACAAAATCATGATTTTCTGAAAATATTTCTAAGTGTCAAGGACACTTTTGGATAATCTTCCCCAGGCTCCTGGAAGCCTCGTCGGTACGCCTCCTGCGGTTTCCCCCTGCCTGGAAGTCTGACACTTGTCTGAAATTTTTAGAGTATGAAAATGCGGTTTTTCACCCAAAATTCGACTTTGCGCCCATGACCCGCAAACTTCACCCACAGTTAGGTCACTGCCTTGGGGTACCTCACATCATATTGACGCCCCCCTGGCGTGGAAGTAGGGGAAACGTGTCAATTTTCACAAAATCGTGATTTTCTGAAAATATTTCTAAGTGTCAAGGACACTTTTGGAAAATCTTCCCCAGGCTCCTGGAAGCCTCCTCGGTACGCCTCCGGCGGTTTCCCCCTGCCTGGAAGTCTGACACTTGTCTGAAATTTTTAGAGTATGAAAATGCGGTTTTTCACCCAAAATTCGACTTTGCGCCCATGACCCGCAAACTTCACCCACAGTTAGGTCACTGCCTTGGGGTACCTCACATCATATTGACGCCCCCCTGGCGTGGAAGTAGGGGAAACGTGTCAATTTTCACAAAATCATGATTTTCTGAAAATATTTCTAAGTGTCAAGGACACTTTTGGATAATCTTCCCCAGGCTCCTGGAAGCCTCGTCGGTACGCCTCCTGCGGTTTCCCCCTGCCTGGAAGTCTGACACTTGTCTGAAATTTTTAGAGTATGAAAATGCGGTTTTTCACCCAAAATTCGACTTTGCGCCCATGACCCGCAAACTTCACCCACAGTTAGGTCACTGCCTTGGGGTACCTCACATCATATTGACGCCCCCCTGGCGTGGAAGTAGGGGAAACGTGTCAATTTTCACAAAATCGTGATTTTTTTCAAAATATTTCTAAGTGTCAAGGACACTTTTGGATAATCTTCCCCAGGCTCCTGGAAGCCTCCTCGGTACGCCTCCTGCGGTTTCTCCCTGCCTGGAAGTCTGACACTTGTCTGAAATTTTTAGAGTATGAAAATGCGGTTTTTCACCCAAAATTCGACTTTGCGCCCATGACCCGCAAACTTCACCCACAGTTAGGTCACTGCCTTGGGGTACCTCACATCATATTGACGCCCCCCTGGCGTGGAAGTAGGGGAAACGTGTCAATTTTCACAAAATCGTGATTTTCTGAAAATATTTCTAAGTGTCAAGGACACTTTTGGATAATCTTCCCCAGGCTCCTGGAAGCCTCCTCGGTACGCCTCCTGCGGTTTCTCCCTGCCTGGAAGTCTGACACTTGTCTGAAATTTTTAGAGTATGAAAATGCGGTTTTTCACCCAAAATTCGACTTTGCGCCCATGACCCGCAAACTTCACCCACAGTTAGGTCACTGCCTTGGGGTACCTCACATCATATTGACGCCCCCCTGGCGTGGAAGTAGGGGAAACGTGTCAATTTTCACAAAATCGTGATTTTCTGAAAATATTTCTAAGTGTCAAGGGCACTTTTGGATAATCTTCCCCAGGCTCCTGGAAGCCTCCTCGGTACGCCTCCTGCGGTTTCTCCCTGCCTGGAAGTCTGACACTTGTCTGAAATTTTTAGAGTATGAAAATGCGGTTTTTCACCCAAAATTCGACTTTGCGCCCATGACTCGCAAACTTCACCCACATTTGGGCGACTGTCCTGGGGTACCTCACAACATATTGACGCCCCCCTGGCGTGGAAGTAGGGGAAACGTGTCAATTTTCACAAAATCGTGATTTTCTGAAAATATTTCTAAGTGTCAAGGACACTTTTGGAAAATCTTCCCCAGGCTCCTGGAAGCCTCCTCGGTACGCCTCCGGCGGTTTCCCCCTGCCTGGAAGTCTGACACCTGTCTGAAATTTTTAGAGTATGAAAATGCGGTTTTTCACCCAAAATTCGACTGTGCGCCCATGACTCGCAAACTTCACCCACATTTGGGCGACTGTCCTGGGGTACCTCACAACATATTGACGCCCCCCTGGCGTGGAAGTAGGGGAAACGTGTCAATTTTCACAAAATCGTGATTTTCTGAAAATATTTCTAAGTGTCAAGGACTCTTTTGGATAATCTTCCCCAGGCTCCTGGAAGCCTCCTCGGTACGCCTCCTGCGGTTTCTCCCTGCCTGGAAGTCTGACACCTGTCTGAAATTTTTAGAGTATGAAAATGCGGTTTTTCACCCAAAATTCGACTGTGCGCCCATGACTCGCAAACTTCACCCACATTTGGGCGACTGTCCTGGGGTACCTCACAACATATTGACGCCCCCCTGGCGTGGAAGTAGGGGAAACGTGTCAATTTTCACAAAATCGTGATTTTCTGAAAATATTTCTAAGTGTCAAGGGCACTTTTGGATAATCTTCCCCAGGCTCCTGGAAGCCTCCTCGGTACGCCTCCTGCGGTTTTCCCCTGCCTGGAAGTCTGACACTTGTCTGAAATTTTTAGAGTATGAAAATGCGGTTTTTCACCCAAAATTCGACTTTGCGCCCATGACCCGCAAACTTCACCCACAGTTAGGTCACTGCCTTGGGGTACCTCACATCATATTGACGCCCCCCTGGCGTGGAAGTAGGGGAAACGTGTCAATTTTCACAAAATCGTGATTTTCTGAAAATATTTCTAAGTGTCAAGGACACTTTTGGATAATCTTCCCCAGGCTCCTGGAAGCCTCCTCGGTACGCCTCCTGCGGTTTTCCCCTGCCTGGAAGTCTGACACTTGTCTGAAATTTTTAGCGCATGAAAACGCGGTTTTTCACCCAAAATTCGACTTTGCGCCCGTGACTCGCAAACTTCACCCACATTTAGGCGACTGTCCTGGGGTACCTCACAACATATTGACGCCCCCCTGGCGTGGAAGTAGGGGAAACGTGTCAATTTTCACAAAATCGTGATTTTCTGAAAATATTTCTAAGTGTCAAGGACACTTTTGGATAATCTTCCCCAGGCTCCTGGAAGCCTCCTCGGTACGCCTCCTGCGGTTTTCCCCTGCCTGGAAGTCTGACACTTGTCTGAAATTTTTAGCGCATGAAAACGCGGTTTTTCACCCAAAATTCGACTTTGCGCCCGTGACTCGCAAACTTCACCCACATTTAGGCGACTGTCCTGGGGTACCTCACAACATATTGACGCCCCCCTGGCGTGGAAGTAGGGGAAACGTGTCAATTTTCACAAAATCGTGATTTTTTTCAAAATATTTCTAAGTGTCAAGGACACTTTTGGATAATCTTCCCCAGGCTCCTGGAAGCCTCCTCGGTACGCCTCCTGCGGTTTCTCCCTGCCTGGAAGTCTGACACTTGTCTGAAATTTTTAGAGTATGAAAATGCGGTTTTTCACCCAAAATTCGACTTTGCGCCCATGACCCGCAAACTTCACCCACAGTTAGGTCACTGCCTTGGGGTACCTCACATCATATTGACGCCCCCCTGGCGTGGAAGTAGGGGAAACGTGTCAATTTTC
>NW_027194122.1:102500-107500 GCF_032444005.1 Ranitomeya imitator
GGAGGCGACTGCCGGCGTGCACGCCCAAGGATGCGTGCCTGAATCCCGGGGGGGTAAAAGAGGAAGGAGACCGCCCGCCTTAGACCGACGCGGGCTCCAAAGCCCGGGCCGAGCGAGCGGCACCACCTCCCCACCCGGGAGCGCTGAGCCAAATCGATCGGAGGAAGAGCCGGTGGGGGGCATGGGTGAGAAACCCCACCCGCTGCCATCCTTCCCCTCGGGGAGACGGGGAAGAAACATGCCCGATAGTCCTGGAGGTACCTCTCCGACACGCTACGGGCGCCCTCGAGACGGAATCCGGGTCACAGTGCGATTCTCTCATAGGTCTCCCCCGTGGCGTGGAAGCGGGAGACATCCGACGCAGAGAAACGCAAAGCCTGCTCTGAGGGGACCGAGTCAGGGGGTGCAATCCGCCCTCCTGGAGCCCTCCTCGGGACGAAGACTCCAGATCTGCCTCCCTTCTGACATCCGTCACCCTCGGAGAACCAGAACACGCTTGGGGAGGGTCCGTTCAGGCTCAGGCGACCCGGGAAACGCGTCTCTGACTTGGGGCAGACGACCGGCAAGAGTCCCCCTGGAGCCGCGGAAGCCTGGTGTCGACGCGAGGGCGGACTTCCATGCAAACAGGGGGGTACTCGCCAAACCGCCTACCCGACTTGAGGAACCACGAAAACATCGGAAATCAGTCGGGCCCGAGAGGTACCCCTCTCTCCTATATCCTGCAGCTGGTGTGCAAAAGTGGGTATTTGCATGGCGAAACACCGACCCCCACTTTAAGGGAGCGAAGCCGAAAAGTGTCCGACTTCCTGGAGCTGTGCGGCGGATCCGGCGGCCAGAAATTCCTCATGCCGGTTCTATTTTTTTTTTTTTCGATTTTGCGAAATTTGGCGGCCAGGCGGCGTAGCTGGGGCCTGGACTAGCCCGAAACACCTGGAGCCGGCGAGCGGAACGAATTTCCCAACGTTCTGCGGCTCCCGGAAGCCAAAAACGCATCGCCGAAAAATTTCAAAGTCCCAAGGACTCGTTCTTGAAAATCGATCCGGGGGCCATGGAAGTGTCCTCGGTACAGCTTCAGAGCTTTCCCCCCGCCTGGAAGTCTGAAAGTTCTATGTTTGTTCTAAGTGGAAAAATCGCGTTTTTTTCAGTGTTCCACCCATCAGACCCAAACTTTGCCCACGCTTAGGTCTCTGTCTCGGGGTGCTTTACAACATATTGACGCCCCCTTTAGGGTGGAAGTAGGGGAAAGGGGTCATTTTTCACAAAATCGGAAATTTCTCAAAATATTTCTAAGTGTCAAGGACACTTTTGGAAAATCTTCCCCAGGCTCCTGGAAGCCTCCTCGGTACGCCTCCGGCGGTTTCCCCCTGCCTGGAAGTCTGACACTTGTCTGAAATTTTTAGAGTATGAAAATGCGGTTTTTCACCCAAAATTCGACTTTGCGCCCATGACCCGCAAACTTCACCCACAGTTAGGTCACTGCCTTGGGGTACCTCACATCATATTGACGCCCCCCCTGGCGTGGAAGTAGGGGAAACGTGTCAATTTTCACAAAATCATGATTTTCTGAAAATATTTCTAAGTGTCAAGGACACTTTTGGATAATCTTCCCCAGGCTCCTGGAAGCCTCGTCGTACGCCTCCTGCGGTTTCCCCCTGCCTGGAAGTCTGACACTTGTCTGAAATTTTTAGAGTATGAAAATGCGGTTTTTCACCCAAAATTCGACTTTGCGCCCATGACCCGCAAACTTCACCCACAGTTAGGTCACTGCCTTGGGGTACCTCACATCATATTGACGCCCCCCTGGCGTGGAAGTAGGGGAAACGTGTCAATTTTCACAAAATCGTGATTTTCTGAAAATATTTCTAAGTGTCAAGGACACTTTTGGAAAATCTTCCCCAGGCTCCTGGAAGCCTCCTCGGTACGCCTCCGGCGGTTTCCCCCTGCCTGGAAGTCTGACACTTGTCTGAAATTTTTAGAGTATGAAAATGCGGTTTTTCACCCAAAATTCGACTTTGCGCCCATGACCCGCAAACTTCACCCACAGTTAGGTCACTGCCTTGGGGTACCTCACATCATATTGACGCCCCCCTGGCGTGGAAGTAGGGGAAACGTGTCAATTTTCACAAAATCATGATTTTCTGAAAATATTTCTAAGTGTCAAGGACACTTTTGGATAATCTTCCCCAGGCTCCTGGAAGCCTCGTCGGTACGCCTCCTGCGGTTTCCCCCTGCCTGGAAGTCTGACACTTGTCTGAAATTTTTAGAGTATGAAAATGCGGTTTTTCACCCAAAATTCGACTTTGCGCCCATGACCCGCAAACTTCACCCACAGTTAGGTCACTGCCTTGGGGTACCTCACATCATATTGACGCCCCCCTGGCGTGGAAGTAGGGGAAACGTGTCAATTTTCACAAAATCGTGATTTTTTTCAAAATATTTCTAAGTGTCAAGGACACTTTTGGATAATCTTCCCCAGGCTCCTGGAAGCCTCCTCGGTACGCCTCCTGCGGTTTCTCCCTGCCTGGAAGTCTGACACTTGTCTGAAATTTTTAGAGTATGAAAATGCGGTTTTTCACCCAAAATTCGACTTTGCGCCCATGACCCGCAAAACTTCACCCACAGTTAGGTCACTGCCTTGGGGTACCTCACATCATATTGACGCCCCCCTGGCGTGGAAGTAGGGGAAACGTGTCAATTTTCACAAAATCGTGATTTTTCTCAAAATATTTCTAAGTGTCAAGGACACTTTTGGAAAATCTTCCCCAGGCTCCTGGAAGCCTCCTCGGTACGCCCTCCTGCGGTTTCTCCCTGCCTGGAAGTCTGACACTTGTCTGAAATTTTTAGAGTATGAAAATGCGGTTTTTCACCCAAAATTCGACTTTGCGCCCATGACCCGCAAACTTCACCCACAGTTAGGTCACTGCCTTGGGGTACCTCACATCATATTGACGCCCCCCTGGCGTGGAAGTAGGGGAAACGTGACAATTTTCACAAAATCGTGATTTTCTGAAAATATTTCTAAGTGTCAAGGACACTTTTGGATAATCTTCCCCAGGCTCCTGGAAGCCTCCTCGGTACGCCTCCTGCGGTTTCCCCCTGCCTGGAAGTCTGACACTTGTCTGAAATTTTTAGAGTATGAAAACGCGGTTTTTCACCCAAAATTCGACTTTGCGCCCGTGACTCGCAAACTTCACCCACATTTAGGCGACTGTCCTGGGGTACCTCACAACATATTGACGCCCCCCCTGGCGTGGAAGTAGGGGAAACGTGTCAATTTTCACAAAATCGTGATTTTTTCAAATATTTCTAAGTGTCAAGGGACACTTTTGGATAATCTTCCCCAGGGCTCCTGGAAGCCTCCTCGGTACGCCTCCTGCGGTTTCTCCCTGCCTGGAAGTCTGACACTTGTCTGAAATTTTTAGAGTATGAAATGCGGTTTTTCACCAAAATTCGACTTTGCGCCCATGACCCGCAAACTTCACCCACAGTTAGGTCACTGCCTTGGGGTACCTCACATCATATTGACGCCCCCCTGGCGTGGAAGTAGGGGGAAACGTGTCAATTTTCACAAAATCGTGATTTTCTCAAAATATTTCTAAGTGTCAAGGACACTTTTGGAAAATCTTCCCCAGGCTCCTGGAAGCCTCCTCGGTACGCCTCCGGCGGTTTCTCCCTGCCTGGAAGTCTGACACTTGTCTGAAATTTTTAGAGTATGAAAATGCGGTTTTTCACCCAAAATTCGGACTTTGCGCCCGTGACTCGCAAACTTCACCCACATTTGGGCGACTGTCCTGGGGTACCTCACAACATATTGACGCCCCCCTGGCGTGGAAGTAGGGGAAACGTGTCAATTTTCACAAAATCGTGATTTTCTCAAAATATTTCTAAGTGTCAAGGACACTTTTGGAAATCTTCCCCAGGCTCCTGGAAGCCTCCTCGGTACGCCTCCTGCGGTTTCTCCCTGCCTGGAAGTCTGACACTTGTCTGAAATTTTTAGAGTATGAAAATGCGGTTTTTCACCCAAAATTCGACTTTGCGCCCATGACTCGCAAACTTCACCCACAGTTAGGTCACTGCCTTGGGGTACCTCACATCATATTGACGCCCCCCTGGCGTGGAAGTAGGGGAAACGTGTCAATTTTCACAAAATCGTGATTTTCTCAAAATATTTCTAAGTGTCAAGGACACTTTTGGAAAATCTTCCCCAGGCTCCTGGAAGCCTCCTCGGTACGCCTCCTGCGGTTTCCCCCTGCCTGGAAGTCTGGACACTTGTCTGAAATTTTTAGAGTATGAAAATGCGGTTTTTTCACCCAAAATTCGACTTTGCGCCCATGACTCGCAAACTTCACCCACATTTAGGCGACTGTCCTGGGGTACCTCACAACATATTGACGCCCCCCCTGGCGTGGAAGTAGGGGAAACGTGTCAATTTCACAAAATCGTGATTTTCTGAAAATATTTCTAAGTGTCAAGGACACTTTGGAAAATCTTCCCCAGGCTCCTGGAAGCCTCCTCGGTACGCCTCCTGCGGTTTCTCCCTGCCTGGAAGTCTGACACTTGTCTGAAATTTTAGAGTATGAAAATGCGGTTTTTCACCCAAAATTCGACTTTGCGCCCATGACTCGCAAACTTCACCCACAGTTAGGTCACTGCCTTGGGGTACCTCACATCATATTGACGCCCCCCTGGCGTGGAAGTAGGGGAAACGTGTCAATTTTCACAAAATCGTGATTTTCTCAAAATATTTCTAAGTGTCAAGGACACTTTTGGAAAATCTTCCCAGGCTCCTGGAAGCCTCCTCGGTACGCCTCCTGCGGTTTCCCCCTGCCTGGAAGTCTGACACTTGTCTGAAATTTTTAGAGTATGAAAATGCGGTTTTTCACCCAAAATTCGACTTTGCGCCCATGACTCGCAAACTTCACCCACATTTAGGCGACTGTCCTGGGGTACCTCACAACATATTGACGCCCCCCCTGGCGTGGAAGTAGGGGAAACGTGTC
>NW_027194122.1:120000-125000 GCF_032444005.1 Ranitomeya imitator
GGAAGTGTCCTCGGTACAGCTTCAGAGCTTTCCCCCCGCCTGGAAGTCTGAAAGTTCTATGTTTGTTCTAAGTGGAAAATCGCGTTTTTTTCAGTGTTCCACCCATCAGACCCAAACTTTGCCCACGCTTAGGTCTCTGTCTCGGGGTGCTTTACAACATATTGACGCCCCTTTAGGGTGGAAGGGAAAGGGGTCATTTTTTTCACAAAATCGGAAATTTCTCAAAATATTTCTAAGTGTCAAGGACACTTTTGGAAAATCTTCCCCAGGCTCCTGGAAGCCTCCTCGGTACGCCTCCTGCGGTTTCTCCCTGCCTGGAAGTCTGACACTTGTCTGAAATTTTTAGAGTATGAAAATGCGGTTTTTCACCCAAAATTCGACTTTTGCGCCCATGACCCGCAAACTTCACCCACAGTTAGGTCACTGCCTTGGGGTACCTCACATCATATTGACGCCCCCCCTGGCGTGGAAGTAGGGGAAACGTGTCAATTTTCACAAAATCGTGATTTTCTGAAAATATTTCTAAGTGTCAAGGACACTTTTGGAAAATCTTCCCCAGGCTCCTGGAAGCCTCCTCGGTACGCCTCCTGCGGTTTCTCCCTGCCTGGAAGTCTGACACTTGTCTGAAATTTTTAGAGTATGAAAACGCGGTTTTTCACCCAAAATTCGACTTTGCGCCCGTGACTCGCAAACTTCACCCACAGTTAGGTCACTGCCTTGGGGTACCTCACATCATATTGACTCCCCCCCTGGCGTGGAAGTAGGGGAAACGTGTCACTTTTCACAAAATCGTGATTTTCTCAAAATATTTCTAAGTGTCAAGGACTCTTTTGGATAATCTTCCCCAGGCTCCTGGAAGCCTCCTCGGTACGCCTCCTGCGGTTTCTCCCTGCCTGGAAGTCTGACACTTGTCTGAAATTTTTAGAGTATGAAAATGCGGTTTTTCACCCAAAATTCGACTTTGCGCCCATGACTCGCAAACTTCACCCACATTTAGGCGACTGTCCTGGGGTGCCTCACAACATATTGACGCCCCCCCTGGCGTGGAAGTAGGGGAAACGTGTCAATTTTCACAAAATCGTGATTTTCTGAAAATATTTCTAAGTGTCAAGGACACTTTTGGAAAATCTTCCCCAGGCTCCTGGAAGCCTCCTCGGTACGCCTCCTGCGGTTTCTCCCTGCCTGGAAGTCTGACACTTGTCTGAAATTTTTAGAGTATGAAAATGCGGTTTTTCACCCAAAATTCGACTTTGCGCCCATGACTCGCAAACTTCACCCACAGTTAGGTCACTGCCTTGGGGTACCTCACATCATATTGACGCCCCCCTGGCGTGGAAGTAGGGGAAACGTGTCAATTTTCACAAAATCGTGATTTTCTCAAAATATTTCTAAGTGTCAAGGACACTTTTGGAAAATCTTCCCCAGGCTCCTGGAAGCCTCCTCGGTACGCCTCCTGCGGTTTCTCCCTGCCTGGAAGTCTGACACTTGTCTGAAATTTTTAGAGTATGAAAATGCGGTTTTTCACCCAAAATTCGACTTTGCGCCCATGACCCGCAAACTTCACCCACAGTTAGGTCACTGCCTTGGGGTACCTCACATCATATTGACGCCCCCCTGGCGTGGAAGTAGGGGAAACGTGACAATTTTCACAAAATCGTGATTTTCTGAAAATATTTCTAAGTGTCAAGGACACTTTTGGATAATCTTCCCCAGGCTCCTGGAAGCCTCCTCGGTACGCCTCCTGCGGTTTCCCCCTGCCTGGAAGTCTGACACTTGTCTGAAATTTTTAGAGTATGAAAACGCGGTTTTTCACCCAAAATTCGACTTTGCGCCCGTGACTCGCAAACTTCACCCACATTTAGGCGACTGTCCTGGGGTACCTCACAACATATTGACGCCCCCCCTGGCGTGGAAGTAGGGGAAACGTGTCAATTTTCACAAAATCGTGATTTTTTCAAAATATTTCTAAGTGTCAAGGACACTTTTGGATAATCTTCCCCAGGCTCCTGGAAGCCTCCTCGGTACGCCTCCTGCGGTTTCTCCCTGCCTGGAAGTCTGACACTTGTCTGAAATTTTTAGAGTATGAAAATGCGGTTTTTCACCCAAAATTCGACTTTGCGCCCATGACCCGCAAACTTCACCCACAGTTAGGTCACTGCCTTGGGGTACCTCACATCATATTGACGCCCCCCTGGCGTGGAAGTAGGGGAAACGTGTCAATTTTCACAAAATCGTGATTTTCTCAAAATATTTCTAAGTGTCAAGGACACTTTTGGAAAATCTTCCCCAGGCTCCTGGAAGCCTCCTCGGTACGCCTCCGGCGGTTTCTCCCTGCCTGGAAGTCTGACACTTGTCTGAAATTTTTAGAGTATGAAAATGCGGTTTTTCACCCAAAATTCGACTTTGCGCCCGTGACTCGCAAACTTCACCCACATTTGGGCGACTGTCCTGGGGTACCTCACAACATATTGACGCCCCCCTGGCGTGGAAGTAGGGGAAACGTGTCAATTTTCACAAAATCGTGATTTTCTCAAAATATTTCTAAGTGTCAAGGACACTTTTGGAAAATCTTCCCCAGGCTCCTGGAAGCCTCCTCGGTACGCCTCCTGCGGTTTCTCCCTGCCTGGAAGTCTGACACTTGTCTGAAATTTTTAGAGTATGAAAATGCGGTTTTTCACCCAAAATTCGACTTTGCGCCCATGACTCGCAAACTTCACCCACAGTTAGGTCACTGCCTTGGGGTACCTCACATCATATTGACGCCCCCCTGGCGTGGAAGTAGGGGAAACGTGTCAATTTTCACAAAATCGTGATTTTCTCAAAATATTTCTAAGTGTCAAGGACACTTTTGGAAAATCTTCCCCAGGCTCCTGGAAGCCTCCTCGGTACGCCTCCTGCGGTTTCCCCCTGCCTGGAAGTCTGACACTTGTCTGAAATTTTTAGAGTATGAAAATGCGGTTTTTCACCCAAAATTCGACTTTGCGCCCATGACTCGCAAACTTCACCCACATTTAGGCGACTGTCCTGGGGTACCTCACAACATATTGACGCCCCCCCCTGGCGTGGAAGTAGGGGAAACGTGTCAATTTTCACAAAATCGTGATTTTCTGAAAATATTTCTAAGTGTCAAGGACACTTTTGGAAAATCTTCCCCAGGCTCCTGGAAGCCTCCTCGGTACGCCTCCTGCGGTTTCTCCCTGCCTGGAAGTCTGACACTTGTCTGAAATTTTTAGAGTATGAAAATGCGGTTTTTCACCCAAAATTCGACTTTGCGCCCATGACTCGCAAACTTCACCCACAGTTAGGTCACTGCCTTGGGGTACCTCACATCATATTGACGCCCCCCTGGCGTGGAAGTAGGGGAAACGTGTCAATTTTCACAAAATCGTGATTTTCTCAAAATATTTCTAAGTGTCAAGGACACTTTTGGAAAATCTTCCCCAGGCTCCTGGAAGCCTCCTCGGTACGCCTCCTGCGGTTTCCCCCTGCCTGGAAGTCTGACACTTGTCTGAAATTTTTAGAGTATGAAAATGCGGTTTTTCACCCAAAATTCGACTTTGCGCCCATGACTCGCAAACTTCACCCACATTTAGGCGACTGTCCTGGGGTACCTCACAACATATTGACGCCCCCCCTGGCGTGGAAGTAGGGGAAACGTGTCAATTTTCACAAAATCGTGATTTTCTGAAAATATTTCTAAGTGTCAAGGACACTTTTGGAAAATCTTCCCCAGGCTCCTGGAAGCCTCCTCGGTACGCCTCCTGCGGTTTCTCCCTGCCTGGAAGTCTGACACTTGTCTGAAATTTTTAGAGTATGAAAATGCGGTTTTTCACCCAAAATTCGACTTTGCGCCCATGACTCGCAAACTTCACCCACATTTAGGCGACTGTCCTGGGGTACCTCACAACATATTGACGCCCCCCTGGCGTGGAAGTAGGGGAAACGTGACAATTTTCACAAAATCGTGATTTTCTGAAAATATTTCTAAGTGTCAAGGACTCTTTTGGATAATCTTCCCCAGGCTCCTGGAAGCCTCCTCGGTACGCCTCCTGCGGTTTCTCCCTGCCTGGAAGTCTGACACTTGTCTGAAATTTTTAGAGTATGAAAACGCGGTTTTTCACCCAAAATTCGACTTTGCGCCCGTGACTCGCAAACTTCACCCACATTTAGGCGACTGTCCTGGGGTACCTCACAACATATTGACGCCCCCCTGGCGTGGAAGTAGGGGAAACGTGACAATTTTCACAAAATCGTGATTTTCTGAAAATATTTCTAAGTGTCAAGGACTCTTTTGGATAATCTTCCCCAGGCTCCTGGAAGCCTCCTCGGTACGCCTCCTGCGGTTTCTCCCTGCCTGGAAGTCTGACACCTGTCTGAAATTTTTAGAGTATGAAAATGCGGTTTTTCACCCAAAATTCGACTTTGCGCCCATGACCCGCAAACTTCACCCACAGTTAGGTCACTGCCTTGGGGTACCTCACATCATATTGACGCCCCCCTGGCGTGGAAGTAGGGGAAACGTGACAATTTTCACAAAATCGTGATTTTCTGAAAATATTTCTAAGTGTCAAGGACACTTTTGGAAAATCTTCCCCAGGCTCCTGGAAGCCTCCTCGGTACGCCTCCTGCGGTTTCCCCCTGCCTGGAAGTCTGACACTTGTCTGAAATTTTTAGAGTATGAAAATGCGGTTTTTCACCCAAAATTCGACTTTGCGCCCATGACTCGCAAACTTCACCCACATTTAGGCGACTGTCCTGGGGTACCTCACAACATATTGACGCCCCCCCTGGCGTGGAAGTAGGGGAAACGTGTCAATTTTCACAAAATCGTGATTTTCTGAAAATATTTCTAAGTGTCAAGGACACTTTTGGAAAATCTTCCCCAGGCTCCTGGAAGCCTCCTCGGTACGCCTCCTGCGGTTTCTCCCTGCCTGGAAGTCTGACACTTGTCTGAAATTTTTAGAGTATGAAAATGCGGTTTTTCACCCAAAATTCGACTT
>NW_027194122.1:135000-139225 GCF_032444005.1 Ranitomeya imitator
GCCGAGGTGGGTGGGCGCCCCGCCATTCGCCCGCGCGGGTCGTCGGACCCCTGCCGTACCACAGTTCGGGTCAAACTCCCCCTCTGCACGGCAGCCACCGTCCTGCGAACGGGAGGCGACTGCCGGCGTGCACGCCCAAGGATGCGTGCCTGAATCCCGGGGGGGTAAAAGAGGAAGGAGACCGCCCGCCTTAGACCGACGCGGGCTCCAAAGCCCGGGCCGAGCGAGCGGCACCACCTCCCCACCCGGGAGCGCTGAGCCAAATCGATCGGAGGAAGAGCCGGTGGGGGGCATGGGTGAGAAACCCCACCCGCTGCCATCCTTCCCCTCGGGGAGACGGGGAAGAAACATGCCCGATAGTCCTGGAGGTACCTCTCCGACACGCTACGGGCGCCCTCGAGACGGAATCCGGGTCACAGTGCGATTCTCTCATAGGTCTCCCCGGTGGCGTGGAAGCGGGAGACATCCGACGCAGAGAAACGCCAAGCCTGCTCTGAGGGGACCGAGTCAGGGGGTGCAATCCGCCCTCCTGGAGCCCTCCTCGGGACGAAGACTCCAGATCTGCCTCCCTTCTGACATCCGTCACCCTCGGAGAACCAGAACACGCTTGGGGAGGGTCCGTTCAGGCTCAGGCGACCCGGGAAACGCGTCTCTGACTTGGGGCAGACGACCGGCAAGAGTCCCCCTGGAGCCGCGGAAGCCTGGTGTCGACGCGAGGGCGGACTTCCATGCAAACAGGGGGGTACTCGCCAAACCGCCTACCCGACTTGAGGAACCACGAAAACATCGGAAATCAGTCGGGCCCGAGAGGTACCCCTCTCTCCTATATCCTGCAGCTGGTGTGCAAAAGTGGGTATTTGCATGGCGAAACACCGACCCCCACTTTAAGGGAGCGAAGCCGAAAAGTGTCCGACTTCCTGGAGCTGTGCGGCGGATCCGGCGGCCAGAAATTCCTCATTCCGGTTCTATTTTTTTTTTTTTCGATTTTGCGAAATTTGGCGGCCAGGCGGCGTAGCTGGGGCCTGGACTAGCCCGAAACACCTGGAGCCGGCGAGCGGAACGAATTTCCCAACGTTCTGCGGCTCCCGGAAGCCAAAAACGCATCGCCGAAAAATTTCAAAGTCCCAAGGACTCGTTCTTGAAAATCGATCCGGGGGCCATGGAAGTGTCCTCGGTACAGCTTCAGAGCTTTCCCCCCGCCTGGAAGTCTGAAAGTTCTATGTTTGTTCTAAGTGGAAAATCGCGTTTTTTTCAGTGTTCCACCCATCAGACCCAAACTTTGCCCACGCTTAGGTCTCTGTCTCGGGGTGCTTTACAACATATTGACGCCCCTTTAGGGTGGAAGTAGGGGAAAGGGGTCATTTTTTTCACAAAATCGGAAATTTCTCAAAATATTTCTAAGTGTCAAGGACACTTTTGGAAAATCTTCCCCAGGCTCCTGGAAGCCTCCTCGGTACGCCTCCTGCGGTTTCTCCCTGCCTGGAAGTCTGACACTTGTCTGAAATTTTTAGAGTATGAAAATGCGGTTTTTCACCCAAAATTCGACTTTGCGCCCATGACCCGCAAACTTCACCCACAGTTAGGTCACTGCCTTGGGGTACCTCACATCATATTGACGCCCCCCTGGCGTGGAAGTAGGGGAAACGTGTCAATTTTCACAAAATCGTGATTTTCTGAAAATATTTCTAAGTGTCAAGGACACTTTTGGAAAATCTTCCCCAGGCTCCTGGAAGCCTCCTCGGTACGCCTCCTGCGGTTTCTCCCTGCCTGGAAGTCTGACACTTGTCTGAAATTTTTAGAGTATGAAAACGCGGTTTTTCACCCAAAATTCGACTTTGCGCCCGTGACTCGCAAACTTCACCCACAGTTAGGTCACTGCCTTGGGGTACCTCACATCATATTGACTCCCCCCTGGCGTGGAAGTAGGGGAAACGTGTCACTTTTCACAAAATCGTGATTTTCTCAAAATATTTCTAAGTGTCAAGGACTCTTTTGGATAATCTTCCCCAGGCTCCTGGAAGCCTCCTCGGTACGCCTCCTGCGGTTTCTCCCTGCCTGGAAGTCTGACACTTGTCTGAAATTTTTAGAGTATGAAAATGCGGTTTTTCACCCAAAATTCGACTTTGCGCCCATGACTCGCAAACTTCACCCACATTTAGGCGACTGTCCTGGGGTGCCTCACAACATATTGACGCCCCCCCTGGCGTGGAAGTAGGGGAAACGTGTCAATTTTCACAAAATCGTGATTTTCTGAAAATATTTCTAAGTGTCAAGGACACTTTTGGAAAATCTTCCCCAGGCTCCTGGAAGCCTCCTCGGTACGCCTCCTGCGGTTTCTCCCTGCCTGGAAGTCTGACACTTGTCTGAAATTTTTAGAGTATGAAAATGCGGTTTTTCACCCAAAATTCGACTTTGCGCCCATGACTCGCAAACTTCACCCACAGTTAGGTCACTGCCTTGGGGTACCTCACATCATATTGACGCCCCCCTGGCGTGGAAGTAGGGGAAACGTGTCAATTTTCACAAAATCGTGATTTTCTCAAAATATTTCTAAGTGTCAAGGACACTTTTGGAAAATCTTCCCCAGGCTCCTGGAAGCCTCCTCGGTACGCCTCCTGCGGTTTCTCCCTGCCTGGAAGTCTGACACTTGTCTGAAATTTTTAGAGTATGAAAATGCGGTTTTTCACCCAAAATTCGACTTTGCGCCCATGACCCGCAAACTTCACCCACAGTTAGGTCACTGCCTTGGGGTACCTCACATCATATTGACGCCCCCCTGGCGTGGAAGTAGGGGAAACGTGACAATTTTCACAAAATCGTGATTTTCTGAAAATATTTCTAAGTGTCAAGGACACTTTTGGATAATCTTCCCCAGGCTCCTGGAAGCCTCCTCGGTACGCCTCCTGCGGTTTCCCCCTGCCTGGAAGTC
Source organism: Ranitomeya imitator (assembly GCF_032444005.1). Lineage (NCBI taxonomy): Eukaryota > Metazoa > Chordata > Amphibia > Anura > Dendrobatidae > Ranitomeya > Ranitomeya imitator. The sequence continues at coordinate 137,930 of NW_027194122.1, forward strand.
TGACACTTGTCTGAAATTTTTAGAGTATGAAAACGCGGTTTTTCACCCAAAATTCGACTTTGCGCCCGTGACTCGCAAACTTCACCCACATTTAGGCGACTGTCCTGGGGTACCTCACAACATATTGACGCCCCCCCTGGCGTGGAAGTAGGGGAAACGTGTCAATTTTCACAAAATCGTGATTTTTTCAAAATATTTCTAAGTGTCAAGGACACTTTTGGATAATCTTCCCCAGGCTCCTGGAAGCCTCCTCGGTACGCCTCCTGCGGTTTCTCCCTGCCTGGAAGTCTGACACTTGTCTGAAATTTTTAGAGTATGAAAATGCGGTTTTTCACCCAAAATTCGACTTTGCGCCCATGACCCGCAAACTTCACCCACAGTTAGGTCACTGCCTTGGGGTACCTCACATCATATTGACGCCCCCCTGGCGTGGAAGTAGGGGAAACGTGTCAATTTTCACAAAATCGTGATTTTCTCAAAATATTTCTAAGTGTCAAGGACACTTTTGGAAAATCTTCCCCAGGCTCCTGGAAGCCTCCTCGGTACGCCTCCGGCGGTTTCTCCCTGCCTGGAAGTCTGACACTTGTCTGAAATTTTTAGAGTATGAAAATGCGGTTTTTCACCCAAAATTCGACTTTGCGCCCGTGACTCGCAAACTTCACCCACATTTGGGCGACTGTCCTGGGGTACCTCACAACATATTGACGCCCCCCTGGCGTGGAAGTAGGGGAAACGTGTCAATTTTCACAAAATCGTGATTTTCTCAAAATATTTCTAAGTGTCAAGGACACTTTTGGAAAATCTTCCCCAGGCTCCTGGAAGCCTCCTCGGTACGCCTCCTGCGGTTTCTCCCTGCCTGGAAGTCTGACACTTGTCTGAAATTTTTAGAGTATGAAAATGCGGTTTTTCACCCAAAATTCGACTTTGCGCCCATGACTCGCAAACTTCACCCACAGTTAGGTCACTGCCTTGGGGTACCTCACATCATATTGACGCCCCCCTGGCGTGGAAGTAGGGGAAACGTGTCAATTTTCACAAAATCGTGATTTTCTCAAAATATTTCTAAGTGTCAAGGACACTTTTGGAAAATCTTCCCCAGGCTCCTGGAAGCCTCCTCGGTACGCCTCCTGCGGTTTCCCCCTGCCTGGAAGTCTGACACTTGTCTGAAATTTTTAGAGTATGAAAATGCGGTTTTTCACCCAAAATTCGACTTTGCGCCCATGACTCGCAAACTTCACCCACATTTAGGCGACTGTCCTGGGGTACCTCACAACATATTGACGCCCCCCCTGGCGT